>NC_133336.1:122819965-123119965 GCF_042186555.1 Aquarana catesbeiana
TAACACTGTGTTTTTGGAAACCCTAAACTACTGGGGACGCTAGTATAGATCTGATCGGATCAGATATCGATCTGTTCAGATACTATACCACTAAGGGAGGTGTATGGTGTGTGCGTGGGTGTTAGCGCTACTGGCACTAACCTGACGTTGCCTGGGGCTGGTGCTTGCCAGTTCACCAAAACGCTATAAAAAAAACTGTTAGCGATCGCAGGGATCAGGCCTGACTCTGCGAACGCTGCAGTTATGCGTTTAGAGTTTTGTAAGTGTCAGTGATCGATCGATACTGCACTTGGGTGGGCTGGGCTGGGCCGGGTGGAGGGGCAAAACGCAGGTGCTAGCAGGTATCTGGGCTGATCCCACTAACACTGCGTTTTTGGGAACCCTAAACTACTGGGGACGCTAGTATAGATCTGATCGGATTAGATATCGATCTGTTCAGATACTATACCACTAAGAGAGGTGTATGATGCGTGCGTGGGTGTTAGCAGTACTGGCGCTAACCTGATGCTGCCTGGGGCGACGCAGACCCTATCTGACCCTAAAACCTAAGTTATATCACCGCCGGGCGATCAGGGGGCTAAACCTTTATTAGGTAATAAACGGCGGGTGCCCTGACACTATAAAAAATAAACGAACTAACCAGCGTCATCCGTAACAGTTATACGGTGATCACTGGTGAAAGGGTTAACTAGGGGGCATACAAGGGGGTTAAAACATTTATTAGATAGTATATGGGGGTCCCTGTCGCTATAAAACACTGACGGCGAACCTAAATATTTATCTCCCTAACGAGCGTCACCAGTGACACTAATACAGCGATCAGAAAAATGATTGCTTAGTGACACTGGCGACGGGGGGTGATCAAGGGGTTAAAACTTTATTAGGGGGGTACCCTAGACCTAAAGGGGCCTAACACTAACTGCCCTACCACACTAACTGTCACAAACTGACACCAATGCAGTAATCAGAAAAAAAAAAACTGCTTGGTGTCAGTGTGACGGGGGGGGTGATTGGGGGGTGATCAGGGGGGGATCGGGGGGTGATGGGGGGTGTACAGTATGCCTGGCGTGTTCTACTGTGTGTGTAGTGTTTGTGCACTCACTCGGATGTCTTCTTTCCTCGGCGCCGGAACGGAAAATACCGAGCCGAGGAGCGATGACATCACTTCCTCCGCTTTTGTTTACTATACAGAAGCCGAGGAAGCATTTAATTCGCCAGGAGCGATCGCGAGGGGGGAGCCACGAATGAGTGGCCTCCCCCTCACCTTTGATCGCCCCTGACGAGAATCCGACCGCCGCAAGCACCGATTGGACCCCCTGCCCACGGGCAGGCAAGGACGTACAGGTAAGTCCTTATGCCTAACATATATCAATAAATAATAATAATAATCCACAAACAATCTGAACAGTGGTAAAAGACAACAAGTGGCAAAAAATCATTTAGAACCAATCTGAGCCACTATGATAAAGTGTCCTAAAAACCAAATATGGTCTGTAGAGACTGTGATGTGTCAATCCAATAAAATGACAGGTTTCTTGATATGGCCAGTGCTCCCCGTCTTCCACTGTACCCCCAATTGTGCCCTCACTCACCAGAGTGCCCAACCCCTGTAGGTAAAGATCCAGCACTGATGATCCTTGGTGACAGTCTTCAGCCCGATACCGTCCTTCCCTTCTCCGATGCCGCAATATCCTTTTATGGGTCCCCACGTTAAGCATCCATATATTATAAGAAAGAAGTAAGCCTCATAGTGTGAATCCGAAAAATATATTTATTAAAAAACACTTAAAAAAGGAGCTGACAGTGCTCCACTGGCCGGCTCAAAGCCGATAGCCGTAAAAGGCAGCGTGGTATGGTTGCGTTACACCGTCTGCCTGCCCGAAACTGGAAATACAGAGTGAAGCACAACAGAAGGAATCGACGTATGCGTGTCACCAAGGATCATCAGTGCTGGATCTTTACCTACACGCCTGTTACCCCTGCAGGGGTTGGGCACTCTGGTGAGTGAGGGCACGATTGGGGGTAGAGTGGAAGATGGAAAGCACTTGCCATATCAAGAATCCTGTCATTTTATTGGATTGACACATCACAGTCTCTACAGACCATATTTGTTTTTTAAAACACTGTTTTTTTCATCATCACTTCGCACACTAATTGGACACTTTGCACACCACTGCTGGACACTTTATCATAGTGGCTCAGATTGGTTCTAAATGATTTTTTGCTACTTGTTGTCTTTTACCACTGTTCAGATTGTTTGTGTATTATTATTATTATTTATTGATATATGTTAGGTTACACATGGTATAGCACTTTGCACTTTAATGTATAGCATATTGTTGTATGATAATTTCACTCATACATAGCTCTTATTTTTTATTTATTTATTTTTTATATTTATGATGATTATCCATTGCACATGTGGTTGAACAGTGCCAATTCCCCCATTATAGAATTTTATTTGTCTTGAATTTCACTCAGGTGATATTCTGTGCCGGGGGGGGGGGGGGGGTTGCAGTTCTTTTTCTCCTCCTAAGCGCGGAACCATTGTTTTTCAAGTCCTTATGCCTGCCCCTGCCATTCTGCCGACGTACATCGTCATGCGGCGGTCGGCAACTGGTTAAAGAGTGCCTCATTCCTCTATGTACTAGCATTGTTTGGGGCAGATGTTCCTCATAAAAATGACAAAAAAAGCCTCATTGCGCAGCAACGTTTAAAACTTTTATTCCAGATAAAAAAAAATATTAAACTCACATGTAAGGGTGCCTAAAAGCCTGGCACCCGGTGTGAACAGCAGGTAGGTTCCCAGGAAATCTTCCCATAGGCAGTGGAAGCCGCCGCCGTGGTATACTGGTTGATTGGCGGAACCGGAAGTGTGTCGCGATGACGCGATACAGCGGGCCAACCTCTACACGTTTCAGCCAATCAGACGGGCAGAAGTTGTGATTCTGCCATTTTATTTGATGGGATTAAATACCCTCACTTCAGGTCACATGTGTGATTATAACCAATCAGGATTTATTGGGATTTTTTACCTGCTATTTACTCTAGGGTGCTCACAATCTCTCCTGTACATATACGTTGGCACTTTGAAGAGGGATTTCTCGGTAACGGCAGCAGCTGCTGCCACAACCGAGTTATCCATCTTTACAGGAGCTGGTCATGTTTCCGATAATGGTGGTCTCCATGGCAGATTCGCCGTGAGATCACCGTTATCGGTGGCGGGAGAGGTGCCACCCCCCTCCCGCCACTCTCCCGCGTCATCCACCGCTTACTGGAGCCGTCGGTAGCGGCGGAGGAGATCGGAACCTGTCAGTTCCTCGGTATGGAGATGAGTGAGGCTAAGATGGCGCCCACCCGTCCCCATACCATAGGACGGCGGAAGCGACGTCATAACGTCAGCTCCGCCCATATATCTTAAAGGCATTTTTTTTGTCATTTTTTTCTTAAACGACTTTTTTCTTTTTTCTTTTTTTTTTTTTTTTTTGCATGTTAGTGTAAATATGAGATCTGAGGACTTTTTGACCCCAGATCTCATATTTAAGAGGACCTGTCATACTTTTTTCTATTACAAGGGATGTTTACATTCCTTGTAATAGGAATAAAAGTGATCCATTTAAAAAAAAAAAAACAGTGAAAAAATAATTCAAATAAAGTAAAATAAATAAGAAAAAAAAATTTTTTAAAGCGCCCTCACCCGACGAGCTCGCGTGCAGAAGCAAACACATACGTGAGTAGCGCCCGCATATGAAAACGGTGGTCAAACGACACATGTGAGGTATCGCCGCGAACGGTAGAGCGAGAGCAATAATTCTTGCCCTAGACCTCCTCTGTAATGCAAAGCATGCAACCTGCAGAATTTTTTAAACGTCGCCTATGGAGATTTTTAAGGGTAAAAGTTTGACGCCATTCCACGAGCGGGCGCAATTTTGAAGCGTGACATGTTGGGTATCAATTTACTTCACGTAACATTATATTTCACAATATAAAAAAAATTGGGCTAACTTTACTGTTGTCTTATTTTTTTATTCAAAAAAGTGAATTTTTTCCAAAAAAAGTGCGCTTAGAAGACCGCTGCGCAAATACGGTCGAAAAAAGTATTGCAATGACTGCAATTTTATTCTCTAGGGTGTTAGAAAAAAAAACAATATATAATGTTTGGGGGTTCTAAGTTTTTTTCTAGCAAAAAAAACCTGTTTTAAACATGTAAACACCTAAAATCCAAAACGAGGCTAGTCCTTAAGTGGTTAATAACACATTCAGCGTACCAAATCCTTAAAACATCACACCTGAACATTTCAGTATGATGTAGATCATAAGATCAGAAGGTTAAAAATGATAATATAACTTCCAAAAACTGGAACAAACTGGAAATGAAAAAAACTTTATTTCTCTATTAGAAACTCATTTGTACTTACAAATACACATTGGTGCCATCTTGTGGTTAAAAATAGGTAATTGTCTCTCTGCCTTCATAATGCTAATCTGAGGCCATCTAGTGGCTCAAGGTATAATTATCCAAAACGCTTGTAGATGGAAGAAAAAGATAAATATGTGTAAAAAATAAAGTATAAAATATAGAAAAAGTAAAGAAAAATAAAGGAAATATGAAAAAAATATATTAAAAAAAAAAAAAAAGAAAACTGGCAAATTTTAAAAATTGATTATAAAACAATTGAGGTCCAGCTCAATGTTTAACCCTAATGGTGCGAGGGTCTGGAGCTCAAAAATCCACCTAGACTCGTTTTGGGATATCTGTTTAACCATATTAGCACCTCTCCAGTGTCTATCTATAGTATCAAAAGCGTAAAAAGATAAAGTAGACGCGTCACAATTATGTACCATTTTAAAATGATTTGACAAGCTGTGTTTTGGGAAACCTTTGCGTATGTTGGCAATGTGCTCCCAACACGTATGGCCAATGTCCGAGACATACGGCCTATGTACTGGTGCCCACAACTGCACTCTAGGAAACTTTATATGGGATATTGTTTGTTAGTTTGATTAGATTTAAAATTAATCAGATTAGATTAGCAAACATCTCCCGCACCTGTAGAAACCCTTAAAGTCAAACATAGTTGTCCTTTCCCGATTGGGAGGATCAGGAATATTTTCAACCAATCTGATTCTCAGCCCAGAGGCTCTGCTATAAATGAATTTTGATTTGGGGGGTAATATTTCTTTAAGTGTAGGAACTTTTTGCAGAATTGGCCAATACTTCTTATAGATCTCCTGCAAGTATTTGTATTGCTTATTGAAGCATGTTATAAAAGTGATGTCTCTGATGTTTTCTTGCTTTTGTTTACTTTGCTTTATTTATTCTTCCCACCAGGTCTCCGACTTCCAGCAACCTGGTAAGGGTATAACCCTTATCCAGGAATCTCTGGGGGTGATTTACTAAAGACCTGCACCTGTGGTGCAGTGGAGAAATTGGAGCAATTGCACAAAAAACAGGACTCAAGACATTTATCAAAAATTATTGTGCACTTATATGCACCAAACCATATTTACATAGGAAGCGCTATTGCGCACTTGCGCAATCCTTCGCGCCTACCATTAGCAAGCGCAGCCAATGTAATCTTCTACATTTTTGTCTGAATACTGTGGATAACTTTACTACAGTTTACCATCTTCTGTTACCAGGCTAAAAAGTATGTATATAATATTGTTTAAATGCACAAATTCTGTCCAGAACATGTAGATCTGTCTTACAACTAATCAAGCCTTTTTACACACTTCTTTCAGCTTACTCAACTGCACATGCGCATTGTCAAAGCTCACCATTTCATCCTCGCTGACAGGGCGCACACACTTTAGCTTGTTAAATATGTGAGTTGCACACAGGCGCATCTGCGTTCTCCAGCGTGCACAACTGTTTATACATTGGGCACTTGCTCATTGTAGTTTTATTCATGTTAATGAGCTTTTCCTTATCACATGGAGAATATTTCTTCCAGTTTTATTCCATTCATTCACTTCTTTTTGAAACAACTCAATATTCATTCTAGAGATCTTCCTACTATCAACAACTGTGCGGATGTTCCCTGCACTTGTAATTGTGCATTTTATGGTGATCGTCTATAATCATTGGTGGAGCCGAAACTTCCATGAAAACATCTTTTCAATACATGTCTCTGTAGTGTGCATTCTGGACAATTCGTTTCCCCATACACTGTGCAATCTGATTGGATAACGTATAAATCTACTCATCTGTCTGAGCAATTCTTTCCCCATACACTGTGCAATCTGATTGGATGATGTTTAAATACACTCATCCGTATGAGCAATTCATTTCCCCATACACTGTGCAATCTGATTAGATGACGTTTAAATACAATCATTTGTCTGAGAAATTCATTTCCCCATACACGGGGGCTGATTTACGAACCATTTGCGCCATGAGTTGAGTTGCAACGTACGTTTTGGTATTTATGAAACGTTTGCGCCGGTAAGGCTCGATTCACATCTATGCATGTTGCTTTTGAGCATTTCTGCAGTGCTTTTTGCGGTGCTTGCCGCGTTTTTGAACGGGCGTTTTTGCTGCATTTTTGCGTTTTTTTTGTTGCAAAACTCGGCAAAAACGCTGTAAAAACGCTGTACTTGCGTTTTGGATGCGGGTCCATTGAATTCTATTACATGCAAAACGCTGCTTTTTGCATGAAAAAAAGTCCCCGACCCTTTCCAAAAACGCAGAGGCACAAAAATGCATTGATGTGAACATATTCCCTAGGAACCCATGTTAAAAAATTCCCATGCATTTCTGCAAAATGCAAAATGCATCAAAAAACGCATTAGTGTGAATAGAGCCTAACACAGCGCTATTCCCCATTTACTACAGTAATCGCATGGGAGGAGGCGATCAGTGCGCCACTATGGACATGGCACAGGACATCTTCAACTCAAAATTAAAAGAAGCTGGAAGTGCCAGTATTATGGGGGTGATGTGGGGTGATGTGAAGAAGTATAGTAATAACTGCCCAAGTAGCAAATATGCCCAAAATAGAATGAGAAAGTAACTTTTTCTGAACAAGTTTGCTGTGCCTGCAAGTACGTTTAGAACTGTGTGAGGTCAATTTAAGCACTGCGCATGCGCAAGCGGCATTTGCGCTCGTTCAAATGCGTTGGTTCACTGCGCGGCCAAAATCTTAGTAAATGTCAAGCAACGTAAATGCATTTGCGTGGGTTGAACGGGCGCACCTCTAACCTTGTCATTTTTTTTTTTTACTCTGGTTCACTTTTATGTGTTTTTTTGTCGGATATTTGCACACAGGTCTTGTTAGCATAGAATAAGGAAATTCCCCTAAATGGACTTTACCGGCACTTGCTAAAAAATATGTATATATTTACATAATAATAGTATATGACAGAGTAATAAAAGGATTTTTTATTTAAACACAACATGGCTTAAAAACATAATGTTTCATAGATTCAACAGAGCATATCACATAATTACATAATCAACAGTGTGGTATTCTTCACAAAGAGAGAGTTATGCAAAGGCTCTTTTTCACAACCAACGCGTTTCGGAATAAACAATGTTTTTGTCCTTCTTCAGGGATGTAGCAAAAAAGAGAGCAATTTGCTTTGTAATATGCTAAATTGGGTTACTTTAAAAATCCAAAATTGGAATGGCATTGTTGCTGGTGCAGTTGTCATGAAAGCATCAAAAATAGTGTTGAGTGGTATCAATTGGTGGTGGTCCCAATTCAATGGGGCATAGTATCTCACCTATCCCCGTCCCTCCCGGATGCGTGCAGGCCAGAGCGACTACTGAGGCAAAACAGGAAGGATCCCCTATTTAGCTCAAGTTTAAAAGTTGCCAGCCGCGCATCCCAGCATCCAGCGTGCACATAGAATAAGGGAATTTCCTTATTCTATATATATTTGTACCTGGATGTGGCACAGCCTCGGTTCACCTAGGGAAGCAAATCACCCCATATCGACAGGTCATGTTAGCGTGTTACGTTACCAACATGTGACATGTACCTTGTTAAAATTATGTAAAAAGACTCTCGCTTCTCTAGCTCCTCCTAAAAGGGCATTTAACCTTCCCCCTTTAATACATATGATTTCCTTGGCTAGTTTTTGCTTTTAAAAGGGGAACTCCACACTCAATTCTCCAATCTCCAAAGGCTGTGAACTGCCTTCACCAATCCAAACCACATCCTTTTTCAGAGCAAATAACAGGGCCAGCTAGGAAAGGGGCGAGAAGAGCGATCGCCCAACTCCCTCCCGAACCATACAAGGCCACATGCACTCAACATAGCTGGCTGCCTTTGGGGCATGTTGGGCTCAGCCCAATACCAACCACAAAGCACCTTGTACCCACTAGTTTAAAGGGGCTTTCCACATTCTGTAAAGCCCCCCTGTCTGCAGCCCCCCACAACCCCAGCCTAGGGTTGTGTGGAAGAGGCCCTTGTCCCCCTGAATAAGGGGATAAGGTGGTTGACTTTTGGGGTGCCCGAGCCCCTCCTGCCCCTAAGCACCCACCCCCCTTTCATGGGCTGGCTTGCTGTGTATTTGGCTAGGGGTTTGTTAGTACGTGGGAGGGGCACAATATTTTTAGATTTTGGGGTGGTATTTTTCACGTGGGGGTTCTCATTTTAAGCCTTTACAGCCCCAAATGGCCTTGTATGTATTGGGGGGCAGGCTATTTTTAGTTTTTTGTTAAAATCTTGCAGCTGCAATGTCGATTTGCATGTTTTCTCTAAAGCCGTACATCTTTGAAGCAGCATTTTGGATACATGCTACAGATGCACCACTTTACAGGCAGAGTAACCCCCCCCCCCAAGTTACTAGCTTTAGGGCCAGTTCACACCATAGAAATGCAGTCCAGATGCGAGAGAGAGAGAGAGAGAGAGAGAGAGAGAGAGAGAGAGAATATTTGATATCAATGTGTGTCGTTTGTAGGTTGTAGGTTGTTCACTTTGATTTAATTGTCTGTGCTGCATTATTTTGCAAAAACGTTCAAGATGTTGACAAATATTTAAATCCTTAATAGATATCCATTTGTGGGCGCACTCCTTTTAACTCATGTTAACCATATTCTAGTGTCTCAAATTAACATACACGTGTTTTTTGCTTTCCTTGCTCTTTTTCAAATCCTGTTTTGTTGACCAATAAAATTTGTAGCAAATTTTTATGTTTTGTGTTTTTTTGTTACTTTTCATGCAACACATTTACCAGCTGCAGCTTAACTAGGCTGATTGGCATGGCAAATCCCAAAAATGTATGCTTTGTCTAAGGACTTTCCTGGTGCCTTCATGGTAGCATATGCATGGATTGTGTGTATGCTGCCGTGGATAGGTACCAGGAAAGAAATTAGAGAGAGGTAAGTATTAAATTTTCCATTTTAGTGCAGTGGTTCTCCGCCTCAGTTCTCAAGTACCCCCGACAGGACATGTTTAGGGAATTTTATCTTGGCTAAACTAGCTGTCCAAAATACCAAGCCCTTGACTGATTTAAAGCACCTGTGCAAGATAAAGGAAAACCTGCAAACCTGGCCTGTTGGTACTTGAGGGTAGGGTTGAGAAGCACTGATTTGGAGCACTGAGCTAAAATTGAGCTCCAGACAATCATATTCTAATTTTGGGCATTTGAGGGAAACCAAGTGAGTGTTAGAACCCCTGCTTGTCTTTTTTAGGTTGGGCTTTGTGTCCCTTTTCTTAAAATTGGCTTCACTTCCTGTCACATAACCAAACAGGAAGTGAGGGTAAAACCCTACCAATGCCTTTCCTTGGGGACACACAGGTCAATCTAACTAGTGTCCCCATTAGGCAAATTGCACTCTAGCACTTTGTTGTGTACACCACAAATTCTTAGGTATTTTGGGGTTTATTAAAGGCAAATCCACTCTGCAATACAAGTGTAGTCACTGAAAATCTGAGGGGAAGCACTGGTGATTTAACATCCAATCATGTAGAAGCAAAGATGCTGTTTTTTATTCTCCTTGCATGGCCCCCTCGGATCTCCACCAACTGCACTTGTAGTGCAAAGTGGATTTACCTTTAGTAAATCAACCCCAAAGACTTTCCCTGTTTTTTGTTATCTTGGGTTTACATTGAGGGGGAGATAACATGCCACAGATTGTACATGAAGACCCCTTTCACTCTGAGTCGTTTTGCAGGCACTAAAAATAGTGCCTGCAAAGCGCCCTGTAACAGCCGCTGCTGTGTCTCCAGTGTGAAAGCCCTCGGGGCTTTCATATTGGAGTGAATGGAGCCGCTCTTTCAGGGCGCTTTGCAGGCGCTATTTTTAGCACCTGCAAAACGCCTCAGTGGGAAAAAATTATTGCAATGATATCCATTGTACTCTGCTAAAAATATATATAATGTTCCGAACAGAAAAAAGGGTCCTGTGCGTGTTTGCACCGAATGCGGTGCGATATCAGCCATACTATCTGTGTGGCTGATATCGCACCACACAGACATCGCATGTAATGTGAACGGCAGTGCACTGCGAATTACATGCGATGTCTGTCATCGCACAAGTGTGAACCGGGCCTTAAGGACCAAGCCTATTTCTATTTACAAGTTAAAATCTGTATTTTTTTGTGTGAAAATTAATTAGAACCCTCAAACATTATATATATTTTTAGCAGAGTACAATGGATATCGTGTAAAGTGAATGGCAGTGCGCTGCGAATTACATGCGATGTCTGGCATCGCACAAGTGTGAACCGGGCCTTAATGTATGCCGTGTGTGTGTGTTTTTTTTATATAGATTTATTATATTATATTATATATATATATATATATATATATATATATATATATATATATATATACACACACATGATCACACAGATAATATACATGGGGGGGGGGGGGTACCCATAGACACACACATGATCACACAGATAATATACATGGGGGGGTACCCATAGACACACACATGATCACACAGATAATATGCTGGAAATACTCCCCTCTTTGTGAGCAATATATTTTTCATGCTTGTTCAAAAAAAGGGGTTACAACATTACTTTTTCTGCACCGGAACTGACTAGAAACTGACTGCATGGTGTGAACTAGAGCCATTGGAATACATGGAAAACACTGCATGCATTTTTAGTGCTAGTTCACACTAGATGCAGTTCCGTGGGCTTTTTTCTGCACAAAAAATGCATGCACAGTGTTTTACATGTATTCCAATGGCTCTAGTTCACACTATGCATTCAGTTTCTGGTGCAGAAACTGACCGGAACTGACTGTATTGGTGCAGAAAAAAAGTGCATGGAACTGCATCTGGTGTGAACTGGCCCAGAGGCTGAATCACACCTATGCAGTTTTAGTGCATTTTGTATTTTGCAGATTTGCAGTACAGTCCATTTAACATTGTTTCATATGGAACACGTTCTGTAGTGCAAATCTGCAAAATGCAAAAAGCACTAAAAATGCATAGGTGTGAATCCAGCCTCAGTACAGAAAAAAAAAACACACGGAACTGCATCTGGTTTTGTGCTGACACATTCTGAATAGGAGTTACTAATTAGCTACACCACCAGACACAAGCTGCTTTCTCTTTTTTGGTATTAACCCTTTAAACATTGCACAGTGTATGGGGAATGAATTGCTCAGACAAATGAGTGAATTTAAACGTCATCCAATCAGATTGCACAGTGTATGGGGAAAGAATTGCTCAGATAGATGAGTAGATTTATATGATATCCAATCACATTGCACAGTGTATGGGGAAATGAATTATCCAGAATGCATAATACACAGACATGTATTAAGAAGATGTTTTCATGGAAGTTTCAGGTCCACCAATGATTATAGATTATTATCACCATAAAATGCACACAATTCAATTTTGACAATTATGACATTTCATTTCCAAGTCCAGGGAATATCCGCACAGTTGTTGATAGGAGGAAGATCTCTAGAATGATTATTGAGTTGTTTCAAAAAGAAATTAATGAATGGAATAAAACTGGAAGCAATATTCTCCATGTGATAAGGAAAAGCTCATTAACATGATCAGCATTACAATGAGCAAGTGCCCGATGTCTGTTCTGTATTTAAGAATGTGTCTGCGCCCATGCGTGCAATGATCCTGCGCATCCGGCGCAAGTCACCAGCTGGTTTCTATTCGTTTAAGTATGCACCATGTCGCAATAACTATTCCTGCGCACGCAAATGCACCAACACGTTCCTAAATCAGCCCCTCTGTATTAATACATTGGTTTGGTCTATGTAATCTTTGAACACTGAACAATTCCTGCATATACGAATAAATTGACCTTGGGGATTGCAGTTTTCCATTGAGGGTGATGGCAACTACCGATAGGAATGTAATCATTCCTATCAGTAGCCTTAAAGTGAGTTTTAGTTCTAAGCTTGTCTCCATCTTTGAATATATGTAGATCTAAAAAGTCTGCATGCTGATCATGTATATTTATGGTGAATCTCATTCCATAAATGCTGGTATTAATATGTTGAATAAATTCATTAAGAGTCTCTACCGTCCCTTGCCATACAATCAGTATGTCATCTATATACCTATAATAAGCACGTAGGTTTGGCCACATATCACCATATATCGCCTCATCCTCCCACTTGTTGAGGAAGATGTTGGCGACACTCGGTGGGTATTTTGCTCCCATCGAGACTTCGATCTGGTTATAGTGTTGGCCCCCATACCAGAAAAAAATTGTTCATCATGGCCAACTTAAGGCCCTGAAGAATAAATTGTTTCTGTTTAAACTTTAAGTTGGTAAATTTATTCATGGCTCATTTTACCGCTTTTATGGCATCTGTTTGTCAGATGTTGGTATATAGTGACTCCACGTCTATTGTGACCAGTATACTATTGTCATCTACTGAAATTTGTTGGGGACAATTGATAACATCCTTACTGTCCTTCAAGTAACTGGGACTTTTACTCACAGGTGGCTGGAGGTACACATCTATGTATTCTCCCAGCCTTGTGAACAATGAGTTTATCCCACTAAGGATCGGTTTCCCCGATAGTTTTTCTGCATCTATATGTACCTTTGGTACTTGGTATAACACCATCATGATAGGTACATCCAGAACCAGATACCTAGCTTCCCTTTTATTCAAAACATCACCAAATCCTGCAATTCTATTTTTAAATCCTTAGTAGGGTTCCTATTCAGTTTCTTATACATACTTTCATCACACAGGATGCGCTGCATTTCTGCATCATAGTCCTCCTTATCAATAACCACCCCCCCCTTTATCTGTGGGCGTATTACAACATTTCTTCGTTTTTCTATATTCCCCCTGATCACTAATTCCTTCCCATATATATTTATCTTTAAAATCTTTCTGTATGGGAATCTCCCTAATATCTGTCTCAACCATTTTTTTTAACACTTCATTAAATTGGTGAGCTGGGGTTTTATGGTTAAAAATACATTTGTTTTGCGGAGTCCACTATGAGTGTACCTATGTGGTTGTGTTATAGTTGCACTACCACTTTCCATGGCAAAATACTTTGATACCCAATGTTCTCCCAAATTTTTGCAGATCAATATAAGCTTCAAATTTATCTAGATTTTTATCAGGCGCATATTGTAGACCCTGATCTAATACATATAGTTTGTATGGTTTGTAAGTGCTACTTTACTAATGTTAGACACACCCTCTCCTAATTTTCCCTTCTTTTTTTGGTGAGATTTCCCCCCCTGCACCAGCGCCTCTGTCGCTTGGGGCGTACTGGTACGGGGTTTCCTGTTGGGACATGGTGTTAGGAGTCTGGGGGTACGATCTGTAGGGTTCTCTCCATTCCCTCCATTCCCCCCCTTCCCATTGTGGGTCCCTAGTGTATTGTGGGTTGTTTCTGTTTTTCCATGTCAGGAGTAGCTACAGTAGATAGTTGTTAGAGATCCATTGATTTCTCCCTAAGTTTGGCCTTGTTGTACTTTTCTCTTCTGTGTAAAAGGGGATGATTAATGCGCTACCCAAAAGAACTGAAAACAGCTGCTACAAAACCATGTGACAAAAAGGCAAAACAGATTTAAAAATAAATTGTAGCGCTAGAAACACACAAAAGATATTAATAATAAATAAAATTTAAAGTGCATATAGACGTAATGTCCCAGGAAAAGCAAATATGTGATCCAAAGGAACAAAAAAGTCCACAATGAGAATGGATAATTCGTATATCAATTCTGTCTGCTTCTCAACCTTCAGCTGGTATATCATCAATTTAAGCGAGTAGATAGAATACGCTTACCGGAGAAGTTGAATTCTACTGCCATGAGCATAGAATCAATGGAGCTTAATGCCACCCAGGGCGAAGTGGTGAAGTGTTGGAGGCAAGGGTAGAGCCTCTACCGGGCCGGGACGTCCCCTCTCTACCAACAGGAGCAGAACCGAAAATGGATTCCAGAAAACGTGGTGGTTTCTCAGTTCCCCAGGGTATGTGGAAAAAAGAAGAGATGCTCCCACATAGTATAACTTCTGGGTGTTTTTTTTTAAGTAAACGAACCGTTGTTCGTTTACTTACAGCCTATTGGTCTTGATTATTTTAGATGACATACAGTATTTTATAAATTTGGGCAGTGTTATGAGGGTCCCCTATGCCCCTGTTGAAGGTCATTGGACCGAAAAGCGTAGGGCGGCTTTTTATAGACCCTATACACTGCTTTTTATTCTATCTTTGTGATCACATTTTTATATGTATCGTGTTTTTTTATGAATAAAAACACCCAGAAGTTATACTATGTGGGAGCATCTCTTCTTTTTTCCACATACCCTGGGGAACTGAGAAACCACCACGTTTTCTGGAATCCATTTTCGGTTCTGCTCCTGTTGGTAGAGAGGGTATGTCCCGGCCCGGTAGAGGCTCTACCCTTGCCTCCAACACTTCACCACTTCGCCCTGGGTGGCATTAAGGTCCATTGATTCTATGCTCATGGCAGTAGAATCCAACTTCTCCGGTAAGCGTATTCTATCTACTCGCTTAAATTGATGATATACCAGCTGAAGGTTGAGAAGCAGACAGAATTGATATACGGATTATCCATTCTCATTGTGGACTTTTTTGTTCCTTTAGATCACATATTTGCTTTTCCTGGGACATTACGTCTATATGCACTTTAAATTTTATTTATTATTAATATCTTTTGTGTGTTTCTAGCGCTACAATTTATTTTTAAATCTACTTTTCTCTTCTGCCTAGGTGGCTGGGCACTAGGTGGTATTAGATGTGAGAGGGACATTTCAAGGTCAAGTTATGGGTATATGGGATATTTCAGCCAATGGGCAGGGGTTTTCTTGAATCCCTTAGCCTGCTGGAAGAACCTATATATTCCGGTGGAGTCAGGAAGAACCTATATATTCGGGTGGAGTCAGGTGATCTATGTTCTGTGCCACCCGGACTGCCATCTGGGTGGACGTGTGTCGTCTGCCCCGGGTTGCTAGGCCAGAGATTGGACTGTATATAGACCTACAAAAATTTGTAAGAAAATTAAACATTAAAAAATTCTTTGCAATGAAGGACAAAGAAAAAAATCAAACAAATAAGCAAGTCCCTTACTATACACACTCACATTTGCGGAACAACTCCACATTCAACCCTAAAATACAACAAAATGAGAGTCTGGTAGTTTTTAAAAAGATGGTGGAGAAAGATCTAAGAAAAATAAACATGAATAAAATAAGAAATACTAGAGTTTGGAACACCATCAAAGAAATTGAAAAAAAGAAAGAAATTGTCATCCGGCCGGCTGACAAAGGCGGAGGCCTAGTTATATTAAACAAGAAGGACTATGAGTTGGAAATGGAAAGATTGCTGAAAACACCAAACACATATAAGAAACTGAAGGGCAATCCAAAAGAGGACTATAAGAAAAATTGAAAACCTACATTCAAAAGGGAGAAAAAAGAGGAATACTGACCAAAAAAGAAGCAAGGTATTTAGTCCCAGAAACAGCAAAAACCCCAGTGATTTATTATGTCCCTAAAATCCACAAAAATCAATCTAATCCCCCAGGAAGGCCAATAATTAGTGGCATAGATTCACTGTTTTCCAGACTGGGGGCATATTTAGATGGATTTTTACAACCACTCGTAGCAGAAGGGAAAGCCTACTTGAGGGACAGCAGACAACTAATTGCAGAGCTGAAAGACTTTAAAATACAGGAAGATGACATTCTAGTAACTATTGATATCAACTCCCTATACACGAACATTGTCCAGGAAGACGGCCTGAGTAGTGTTGAATGGGCATTACATAAACAAACTGACCTAAAAGGGGAGCAAATTAAATATATTACGGAAGGTTTGGAATTGGCCATGAGTCACAACTACTTTTGGCACGGAGGGGACTACTACACTCAAACAAAGGGAGTGGCCATGGGGGCTAAGTATGCCCCCAGTGTAGCCAATTTGTTCCTCAATCGATGGGAGGAAGAACAAATTTACACAATACATAGACAGAATTTGAAGATGTACCATCGGTACATAGATGACATTGTCATTGTATGGGGAGGTAAGGAAGAAGAACTACAAACTTTCTTCGATGAAATAAATTGCAATACCTATGGGCTCATGTTTTCTGGAAATTGGGGCAAACAGAGTATGGATTACCTTGATCTACAGCTATATAAAAATAAAGGATACTTAAATACCAGCACATTTTTCAAAATCACAGACAGAAATGGATATATTCCTACTAGCAGCTGCCACCATCCACAATGGATTGGGAATATCCCTAAGGGGCAATTAATACGGATATATAGGATCTGCAGCAGTCTGAATGAATATGAAGAACACGCCAACATTATCATTAATAGATTTGTGGAGAAAGGATATAATAAAAAAGAATTAGAAAACTTAAAGGAAAAAGTAAAGAAACTGGACAGGAACACACTAATAGAAGGAAGACCAAACCATAATAGAAAGGAAAAGAATAAAAATATGGATACAGCCTTCCTAACGGGATACAATAGACAGTATAAAAATATGGAGTCCATGATAAAGAAACATTGGCCTATCCTACAATCAGATAGAATTTTAAATTCCATACTGCCAAAAAACCCACCTTTATTTACAGGAAGGCCCCATCCCTCAGAAATAAATTAGTGCATAATGCTCTTGACCCACCAAAGAAGATTAAAATAATTAAAAACCTAAGGGGCTTTTTCAAATGTGGAAATTGCCTACCGTGTAGGGTCAGCCAGAAAACAAACAGAAAAATATCAAAATTCAAATCAGCAACTAATGGGAGAGAATATGACATAAAAGAACTTATAACCTGCAATAGCACTCACGTAACCTACGTACTGGAGTGCCCGTGCCATATACAATATGTGGGCAGAACAACTAGACAACTGTGTGTCAGAGTCAGAGAACATATAACCAACATAAAAAAATGGATTTAATAAACACAGCGTCTCAAGACACTTCAAGGACTACCATACTAAAGATCCAACATGTCTGACCTTTTATGCCATTGACAAAATAAAAGGACATTGGAGAGGGGACAACAAAAGAATTAAAGGGGTTGTAAAGGTAATTTTATTTATTTTTAAAAATAACTAACATGTCATACTTACCTTCACTGTGCAGCTCGTTCTGCACAGAGTGGCCCCAAACTTGCTCTTCTGGGGTCCCTCGGCGGCTGTTTCAGCTCCTCCCTGCAAGAACTATCCACCTTAATGCGAGCTCCCTCGCATGGTGGTTAGTTCTTGCGGGCGCGCTCCCATGATACAGCCGGCGGCTATAGCCGCTCACTGTAGCACTCGGCCCCGCCCCCCGGCGCGCCGCGTCATCGGATGTGATTGACAGCAGCGCGAGCCAATGGCTGCGCTGCTTTCAATCCATCCACTGCAGCCAATCAGCGACCAGGCTGAGCTGCAATAGAGATGACGGGAACGAGCAGCGGAGATTCGAGGTGTCAGGTAAGTAAAACGGGGGGGCTGGGGGCGGCGGTATTGTCAAAAGTTTTTTCACCTTAATGCATATAATGCATTAAGGTGAAAACATTTTTACCTTTACAACCCCTTTAAGATCTCACAAAATGAGACAAAATGGATTTTCCTGTTAGAGACCCTCCAACCAGCAGGAATGAATATCGATGTGGATCTGAACTGTTTTCTTACCAATTTTTAGGACTACCAATAACAAATATTTACCTGACATGTAACGTTTGTAAATAATCATTTTCCACCTAAATAAAAACATCTTCTAGAACTTAGTGAACATATTACGCCCGAATTGCATATGGTTACATGAGGACCTTTACTCCCTGTGTTTTATTATACTATTATTTTAACCCGGCTACACTAATAATTAGGTGCAGTATCACTCACGCATTAACATCTGGGATACTCGTGCATAATACCCATCTCATTTTTAATATTCATTTTAATATTAATTTGAATATCTGGGTACATTCGTCCAAATACTTACCTCACATTATCTCCCATCACAATACCCCTAATATCATGTTAAGATTAAGTACCCCTTTGGGACATATTCACTTTTAATAATTTACTAATTATCATCGATGTCTTCCAATCTCATCCTCCTTGTTTAATTAACTAATCTAAAACTCGCAATATCTTTTGTCTTTGTTTTTTCATAGTTTTCTATTTTATATTATCTATACATTCATTTTTTATCCTAATATTCATATTTTCAATTTTATCACCTATTTTCCATTTTTTCCCTTTTCTTTTCTTTTTAATTTTTACCCTTGATTTTTAATGATTTCTAATTATAATTATTTTTATTATTTTTCAATTATTACCTTCTAATAATTTTATATAAAAAAAATGTTTTGGTTCCAATAAATTTTATGATAAGTAACATGATCCCTCAAATGAGTTCCACATACCATGGACCCACTCAGTAGGAAACACATTATTATACATTTTAACATTTTTTTCTTCGTTTCTAATTCCATTTATGTGCATAGCAATTTTTTTACTGAGTATTTTTATGAAGGATCTCTATCTAGTCTATAAAAGATTTTATTTACTCATAAGGTCCAACTAAACTGTTGTGTATACATGCAAAAATGATATATCTTGTGCATAAATATGCAGGGATTCACCTACATAATTGGAAAATCATCTTTTGACAAATCAGCAAACACATAAACAACCTAAAATTTTCTATGGATGCTGACACTGACACAATTGTGGTATCACCGACCCGGATATCAGCCCTTATTTTAACACACGGGGAAAGACTGACAGGTCGTAGCTGTAATTAGGTTCCATTGCCGAGCGCCCCGGACTCCGGTCTTTAATATCCACTCCAAAATGGCCGCTGAGAAATAATATTGCGCAACCACATTAAGCCCACGATATACTATTTAAGCAAGGGAGGTGTAGCAAGATGGATGCCCCAGCAGATGTCCAATGATGAAATGCGTAGGGCGGGACCTATGAACGTCTTGCGTCACCTCCAGTTAGACGATCACAAGCCTATTGCTACGGATCTTATCATTTCACGCTTACAAGTATCTTTTAAAATGTGAGTACGATCTCTATATATGTCATAATAAAACTTTTTAAACGATTTCACACTATGGACATTCCCTCTTTTTTATGGTGAATACATTCTAAGCCGGTAAAGCAACATTTAAAGCACGGACAAGGGACATCCAGGGCTGCTACACAGTGGCAGACACTGTGACTGCCTATACCCCTGCAGGGGTGTTTTCATCCAGTGAGTGCAAGCATAATAAGAGCATGGTTTAGAAGCACCATCACAAAGCCAGCACTTGGACAAGAAGTAGTTTATAAAAAATAAAACAACATTATCTTCCAATGAGGACTTATCCCTTTTTGAGCTATATTTAGAAAGACTTTTTAAAAAGACTTTTCATTATAAAAAAAACGCATATATTGTTTTTTCTAACAAGTACTGGGTTTTTGAAGCACAAGTCAGTTTGTTAAATTTTCAAGCAAGAGTCACTTTATTATTTTAGAATAATTAGCACTTTTTGCACTTGGGAGTTATAATGCAATGGTATGTGATATATATATATATATATATGATATATGATTGCGATTTCTACTGATTTCTATTGAAAATAATCTTTTCACTTACAACTAAAATTTAGCACAAGGCACTTTATTTATATATTTGCAACCAGCAAACACTTTTTTCCACTTTCAGTTTAGGCGTAAAAGTATGTGATATAAAATTGTGATTTCTATTTGCGTATTCCCAATTCCCACCTAGGAGTAACATCCAAGAAGAGTAATCTACACCATTTCTGGCTAAAATTACACAATAATTTGGCAAAACAACCACCAGAGGGTGTAGCAGAATGGAAAGCAAATACAAATCGGGCTCTTAAGGCTATATCACATGTCGGGTCTCATACATTTCACCTTGTAATTTTTATCAAGTGTAAGTTTATTTATTTGTTCACACATTATGTTTTGAATAAGTTTGATTGCTATTAAGGCACTATACTGTGTTTTAGATTCATACACACAATAACCTAGACTCTTGCTAGACAGTATACACAGTTTAAAATATTTAGTCTTTACATCTAATTCAGGTCATCATATAAGGCACAGAAGGGTGGCCTACCATTAAAATTGTACTACACTAGAGCAGCGCCACACCTACATTCACCTTTTGTTCCCATTGGGCCAATCCCGCCGAATGATTTTAGCCAATGGCTGCAATATAACAAAGAGTGAAAAATTTAAGGGGGTCTATATACTTTCTGTCCCCATTGTATATATTTGTTTTTTTAGTTATGCAGTGTAATATAGTGGGGGGGGGGGGGGTTCCTTTTGACAGCTAAAGTGCAAAATACAACTTAAAATCCATGCCAGGTTCTTTTGCTGCTTGTATTCCACTTCGGAAATGTCCCTTCACTTCCTGTTCAGTGATGCAAAAGGAAGCTACAGGATATCTTCCAAATTAAGGGAATTCCTCACTTTCAAAGTTATCCCTGGAACAAATGTCTTCATTGGAAAATTTCCCCTCAACTTTTATTTGGCGACAACTGTAAATTTTTAGATTTCTCCTTATTTTATTTCCCAGTGACAATGGTCACCAGTACAAAAAAAAAAAATAGGTGAACCCAACGGGAACACAGACAGCAATAAAAACTTAACATAGGGTCCAATCTTTCCACAATCTATCTAAAACTAGAAATAAAGAGATTTTGCCTAGAGATACACTTTAGTTAGGGATATGCTGCAACATAAGTTGTAGGAAACAGTGGAGTTGTACTTTTATCCTACTGACTGCCAGGGTTTTCTGACTTGCTGTTAGCAAAAAGTTGAGATTTTAATGGTTTAACTCTGAGAGTGTAGTGGTGAGAGATGAACAGAAAAGATAGAAGAGAGAAATATTTACATGGAGGGGGGCAAGAAACAGACTCCCTCAATGTTCCTCATGCATGCTACAAGCCACTTAGCCCCTACAAAGCTAAGTGCCTAGGGTTGCCTCAGGTCTTTAGGTGCCTAGTAACACCCATGTCATTCACACCAAAGAAGGAAGAACTGACATTTTAAAGGAAACTTTGAAGCTCTATCAGCTTATAGCCACATGATAATCCAATGTTCCACAAGGAAGTTCTTGCAATTATTTTCTGCGATTATATGCAAAAATCAAACAGTTCTGCAAATGCAGCCTCATAAAACAATAGATCCTGATTTGTATTTTTATCAGTTGATGAACTAGACGCATTTTTATATTTCTCAAACAAACTGAACATTAATATTTTACAAGGTATTTATGTAATGACCAGGTACAATAAGGCAGTGAAACTCATTTTGCCTTTGCTCGTTGGACTCTGGAGTCACAAACACAAATATGAAAGCAAATATAAATTTACTGCAACAAAAATCATCACCGGAAATAAAAACATAGAAATTGAGCAACAAACAGGTGTGGTTTATGCAAACATAACTTAAAGGCTTTCACTTACGCGTTGTCTTAGCAGGTCCTCTCCATTATAACGGAAAATTGTTATCAATACTCACTGTAATTTTCCTTTCCTGGTCCGACCTCATGTCGGCACACTATGGGTTAACTGTTCCTCATTAACCCTCAGGACCACCTTCTTCCAGCGTTATAAATCCCTGTCCTCCCCTCCCCTTGTGTTCTTTTTTCATTGGTCGCCAGTCCACCAGAGTGAATTCCAGCTACACCTCCCTACCGAACCGTTCCCCCCCCAGGTTGAGCCTCTCCTGGGGTTGGAGGGTCCAGAATGGATAGAGTTCAGCGTTATAAATCCCTGTCCTCCCCTCCCCCTCCTGTTCTTTTGTAGCGGCGACAGGCCACTTAGGGAGGGAAGAAAAGTTGTGCTGACGTGAGGACGGACCAAGAAAGGAAAATTACGGTGAGTATTGACAACAATTTTCCATTTTCCTGGTCGTCCTCCCGGCAGCACACTACCAAAGCCAATATAGGGAGGGAAAGAAACAACAAAGACTCTTCTAATTTCATGCTACACCACACTTTTAATGAATTCATTGGACAAAGGAGTTGACACTACCACCGCTCCAAACATCGAAGAGCTAGCGGCAACCACATCTAGTTTGTAGTGCCGAGCAAAAGTCTCACAGGAACTCCAGCTAGCAGTCCTGCATATGTCTTCCACCGAGATCTTTGCCACGGATGCCCAAGAAGCTGCCATCCCTCTTTTAGAATGAGCCCGTATAGTTTGCGGAGGAGCAAGGCCCTGCTGCTTGTATGCCAAGGAGATGGTTCTTGTGATCCAGGTTGATGGTGCTGCCTCCCCCTTCTTGGGTCCAGAAGGAAAGATGAACAAACTATTAGATTTGCATATCTGTTGTGCCCTTTGAAGATATGTTGATATCAAGCCGACCATATCCAGAGGTCTCAAATCCAACTGGTTTGTCTGCTCTGGAGGTTGTGTAAAGCAAGGTAACACTGCCTCCCAGTTTACATGAAACCTTGACACTACCTTAGAGGCTAGTGCTGAAGAGGGTCTCAGGATCATTCTGTCTGGATAAATAATGCAGAATTGTTCTTCACAGGATAAGGCTGCTAATTCCAAAACCTTTCTGGCTGTTGTAATGGCCGTCAAGAAGACCAGCTTGATTGTTAGAGACCCCAGTGTGCATGAGTCCACCGGACTAAACGGGGGCTGCAATAGCACTTTTAGGACCGTGCCCAAGTCCCAAGTTGGGAAGAGGTTTTTCCATGGTGGCTGAACTCTTATGCCCCGTAAACACAATCGGACAGTGATCGGACATTCCGACAACAAAATCCATGGATTTTTTCCGACAGATGTCGGCTCAAACTTGTTTTGCGTACACACGGTCGCACAAAGTTGTTGGAATTTCCAATCGGCAAGAACGCGGTAATGTACACCACGTACGATGAGACTAGAAAAGGCCAGTTCAGAAGCAAGCGCGGCACCCTTTGGGCTCCTTTTGCTAATCTTGTGTTAGTAAAAGTTTGGTGAGAGACGATTCGCGCTTTTTCAGGCTCGTGGTTTTCAGATCGTTTTCTGCTGTTCAGTTTGTGCTTGTGGGTTTGTATCTGCTCTTCAGTGCGTGCAGCGAGTTACGCGTGACTCTTGTCATTGTGTTCTTGTTCGTTCATTACTGTTTTTCAGGTCGCTCTTCACAGGCCTTGCTGTTCTTCAGTGCATTCTGTTACTTCATTCTGAGCAGCCGACCGTTTTCTAGCCATGTTGCGTATACGTACTCCTCGTAGAGTTCGTGCTGTGCGGGGGCTTGGTGTTGGGGTCCTGACCTTGACACAAGTCCAGACCATGAACAGGGTGGGGAGGAGTTCATGGACCAAGAATTGGTTGCTTCAGCGTGACCAGTTCTGTTATATGCCTTTGCTCTGTGAGATTTGTGAGAATAATCCTGATGATTTCAGGAACTTTCTCTGGATGAAGGATCCCGTATTTCACTGTTTATTGGCTTTGCTGACCCCCTATATCAGCAGGCAGGATACCTGCATGAGGCAAGCCATCACTCCGTAGCAGAGGCTCGTCGCCACCCTGCGGTACTTGGCGACGGGGAGAAGCCTGCAGGACTTGAAGTTCTCAACAGGCATTTCCCCCCAGGCTCTGAGGATCATTATCCCAGAGACCTGTTCTGCCATCATCTAGGTCCTGCAGAAGGAGTATATTAAGGTAAGATTTATCCTTTAATATCACATTTTATTGTATTTAATGTTTGATAATGTATTGTATTTCTTTCCTCATTCCCTAATTACCATGATTGGAATATGCTGTGAATGTCCCCTTTGTCCTCATGCATGCTGGATTTTTATGTCATTTTTTTTTTTTATCCTTCATACATACTTGCCTTCACTTACCTCCTCAGCATGGTCTCCTGGCCCTATATTCACCTTGTATATTCCCTTAACAATGTATTTTATCAGCTCCATAGTAGTGCTTTACCCCAAACACCCCCTAAAATGTTTTAAAATGTGATTTATGCTTTAAATTCAGGCAGAGTGGCAGAGGCTTTTTTTTGGAGGTCCCCAAACCCTCCTTCCCCCCAACTGCTAAGTCAGCTGATACCAATTCTCTATCTATCTTAAATCATCTATCTGGTGACTTTGCCAAACCCATACACACTATACCCATCTCTTTAGTGGTCAGATATATGGATGAATTCCCCAAAGCATGTAGTGCAAGGGCCTGCCTGTATACTTTCAAATGGTACTGTGTAAAGTTCTTGTATACTATTATTATCTTGATAGGTAATAGTACATAGTTACATAGTTACATAGTAGGTGAGGTTGAAAAAAGACACAAGTCCATCAAGTCCAACCTATGTGTGTGATTATGTGTCAGTATTTCATTACATATCCCTGTATGTTGCGGTCATTCAGGTGATTATCTAATAGTTTCTTGAAGCTATCAACGCTCCCCGCTGAGACCACCGCCTGTGGAAGGGAATTCCACATCCTTGCCGCTCTTACAGTAAAGAACCCTCTACGTAGTTTAAGGTTAAACCTCTTTTCTTCTAATTGTAATGAGTGGCCACGAGTCTTATTAAACTCTCTTCTGCGAAAAAGTTTTATCCCTATTGTGGGGTCACCAGTACAGTATTTGTAAATTGAAATCATATCCCCTCTCAAGCGTCTCTTCTCCAGAGAGAATAAGTTCAGAGCTCGCAACCTTTCCTCATAACTAAGATCCTCCAGACCCTTTATTAGCTTTGTTGCCCTTCTTTGTACTCGCTCCATTTCCAGTACATCCCTCCTGAGGACTGGTGCCCAGAACTGGACAGCATACTCCAGGTGCGGCCGGACCAGAGTCTTGTAGAGCGGGAGAATTATCGTTTTATCTCTGGAGTTGATCCCCCTTTTAATGCATGCCAATATTCTGTTTGCTTTATTAGCAGCAGCTTGGCATTGTATGCCATTGCTGAGCCTATCATCTACTAGGACCCCCAGGTCCTTTTCCATCCTAGATTCCCCCAGAGGTTCTCCCCCCAGTGTATAAATTGCATTCATATTTTTGCCACCCAAATGCATTATTTTACATTTTTCTACATTGAACCTCATTTGCCATGTAGTCGCCCACCCCATTAATTTGTTCAGGTCTTTTTGCAAGATTTCCACATCCTGCAGAGAAGTTATTGCCCTGCTTAGCTTAGTATTGTCTGCAAATACAGAGATTGAACTGTTTATCCCATCCTCCAGATCGTTTATGAACAAATTAAATAGGATTGGTCCCAGCACAGAACCTGGGGAACCCCACTACCCACCCCCACCCCTGACCATTCTGAGTACTCCCCATTTATCACCACCCTCTGAACACGCCCTTGTAGCCAGTTTTCAATCCATATACTTACCCTATGCTCCATGCCAACGCACCTTATTTTGTACAGTAAACGTTTATGGGGAACTGTGTCAAATGCTTTTGCAAAATCCAGATACACCACGTCTACGGGCCTTCCTTTATCTAGATGGCAACTCACCTCCTCATAGAAGGTTAATAGATTGGTTTGGCAAGAACGATTCTTCATGAATCCATGCTGATTACTGCTAATGATATCATTCTTATTACTAAAATCTTGTATATAGTCCCTTATCATCCCCTCCAAGAGTTTACATACTATTGATGTTAGGCTAACTGGTCTGTAATTCCCAGGGATGTTTTTTGGGCCCTTTTTAAATATTGGTGCTACATTGGCTTTTCTCCAATCAGCTGGTACCATTCCAGTCAATAGACTGTCTGTAAAAATTAGGAACAACGGTCTGGCAATCACCTGACTGAGTTCCCTAAGTACCCTCGGATGCAAGCCATCTGGTCCCGGTGATTTATTAATGTTAAGTTTCTCAAGTCTAATTTTAATTCCGTCCTCTGTTAACCATGTAGGTGCTTCCTGTGTTGTGTCATGAGGATAAACACTGCAGTTTTGGTTACTGAAGCCCCCCGATTCACTCGTGAATACTGAGGAGAAGAATAAATTCAATACCTTTGCCATCTCCCCATCCTTTGTAACCAGATGTCCTTCCTCATTCTTTATGGGGCCAATATGGTCTGTCCTCCCTTTTTTACTGTTTACATACTTAAAGAATTTCTTCGGATTTTTTTTGCTCTCCTCCACTATGTGTCTTTCATGTTCTATCTTAGCCATACTAATTGCACCCTTACATTTCTTATTGCATTCTTTATAAAGTCTGAATGCTGAGGATGATCCCTCAACCTTGTATTTTTTGAAGGCCTTCTCCTTTGCTTTTATATGCATTTTTACTTTGGAGTTAAGCCATCCAGGATTTTTGTTCGCTCTTTTAAATTTATTACCCAATGGGATACATTGGCTAATGCCCTTATTTAATATGCTCTTAAAGCAAACCCATCTCTCCTCCGTATTCTTTGTTCCTAATATTTTATCCCAATTTATGCCTTTTAGCAAGGTTTGTAGTTTAGGGAAGTTGGCTCTTTTGAAATTCAGTGTCTTTGTGTTCCCTTCATGTTTCCTATTTGTGTGATTTATACTGAAACTAATTGACCTGTGATCGCTGTTACCTAAATTGCCCCGTATTTCCACATCTGTGATCAGGTCTGTATTGTTGGTAATCAGTAGATCCAGTAATGTTTTATTTCTAGTTGGTGCGTCTACCATCTGACCCATAAAATTGTCCTGCAAGACATTAAGGAACTGGCGAGCCTTAAATGAATGCGCGGTTCCCTCCGCCCAGTCTATGTCTGGATAATTAAAATCCCCCATTATGATAACACTTCCCATCCTTGCTGCTAATCCAATTTGTGATAGGAGATCCGTCTCCACTTCCTCCCTCAGGTTAGGGGGCCTATAGCATACTCCCAGTATTATTTTCCCCTTAGCTTCATCCCTTTGGAGCTCTACCCATAAGGATTCCACCTCCTCCCTAGCTCCCTCAGTGATGTCATCTCTCACATTCACTTGTACATTATTCTTGATATATAGGCATACCCCTCCCCCTTTTTTACCCTCTCTATCCTTGCTGTATAGGGTATACCCTTGAATGTTTGCCAGCCAATCATGAGAGCTGTTGAACCAGGTCTCTGAAATTCCCACAAAATCCAAATCCTCCTTGTACAACAGTATCTCTAGTTCACCCATCTTGTCCGCCATGCTCCTGGCATTGGTGAACATGCCACATAGTTTAGACCGGTCGCATATTGTCCTCGTATTGGGTGTTTCAAGATTGCAACTAGGACTTGCTACTATACTCACCTTGTGTTTTTGTGCTTTGGTTAACCTACCACTAATGCCCCCAATACTACCCTCTGGAATATCTTCAGCGCTGGCTATCACTGTCTCTGGACCCTCCCCCCCATCGCCTAGTTTAAAAACCCCTCTAACTTTTTGGCCATCTTCATTCCCAGCAGATCTGCACCCTCCTCATTTAGGTGCAGTCCGTCCCTTCTATAGTACTGGTTACCGACTGAGAAGTCGGCCCAGTCCTCCAGGAACCCAAACCCCTCCTTACTACACCAGCTCTTCAGTCACTTGTTTACTTCCCTAATCTCCCTCTGCCTTTCTGGTGTGGCTCGATGTACCGGTAGTATTCCTGAGAACACTACCTTGGAGGTCCTTTTCCTCAATTTAGCACCTAAGTCCCTAAAATCGTTCTTTAGGACACTCCATCTGCCTCTGACTTTGTCATTGGTGCCAACGTGCACCATGACAGCCGGGTCTTCCCCAGCCCCTCCCAGTAATCTGTCCACAAGATCCGTGATGTGCCGAACCCGAGCGCCCGGTAGACAACATACTGTTCGGCGCTTCAGGTCTTGGTTACAGATTGCCCTCTCTGTCCTTCTAAGAACTGAGTCCCCTACCACCAGAATCTGTCTTTCCTTTCCCTTTGCTGCCCCCCCACTCTCCCACTCTCACTGGAGGAGTTCTTCCCCTGGCAGCTAGGAGAGTCCCTCATCTCCAGCAGTGCTGGTCCCTGACTGGTTTCACCAATGTCACTCAATGGAGCGTACTTATTGGGATGCTCCAGTCCTGGATCGGCCTCTCTGGCACTTCCACCTCTACCTCTCCTGACTGTCACCCATCTACTCTTTGCTAGTGCCTGCACCTCTTTGTCTCCACCCGCCTCTGTGCTGGCCCCTGCCGGCACCTGCCGTGTACGTTCCTGGCTCACCTTTAGTATGGAGGGACTTCTCAGTGCTGACAGTTGCTTCCCCAGATTCAGAACCTGGGCTTCCAGGGAAACAATGTGCTTACATTTTGCACAGCAGTATTCACCCTCGATCGGATGATCAAGGAACGCATACATGCGGCAAGTAGAGTTTCCAAATGTGCTCAAATGTGTACAATGTGTATTTATATCTTTGTATTATGACACTTCTTCCCTGTCCAGTGGGCTGCCAATAGTGTAACTAAGGAGGGGCTGGACAAAGTAATACCCATTATTTAGGCATTCATCTCTCAATGAAGTAGAGAGGGTTACCTGTCCAAGAGCCCCCCCCAAAAAAAATGTTAAAAATGGCCCATGAGAGGGGGGGAGGGGGAATCTGATAGGTGTACCTTATACTTTGGTCTTTAAAAGCTCCCTCAAATAAATGTTATCTTGATGTTGGCCAAGAATGTTTGTGTCTTATCTGCTTTCCCTGTTTATGTGCAAAATGACAAATTTTTTTTGTTTGACTCCACAGTTTCCTTCCACGCCACAGGAATGGCAGACTGTGGCCTCCCACTTTGCCCAGCGGTGGGACTTTCCTAACTGCGGAGGGGCAATTAATGGGAAACACGTCCACATCGTCCCACCACCCAACTCGGGGTCATACTATTATAATTACAAGGGGTTCAATAGTATTGTGATGTTGGCGGTGGTGTCGGCTACTTACGAGTTCCTGTATGTGGACGTGGGGAAGAATGGCCGGATGTCCGATGGTGGAGTCATCGCCCAGACGGAGTTTTACAGGCGTCTCCAGAATGGCAGCTTGGACTTGCCACCTCCAGAAGAAAATGTGGAAGGACTCCCATTTGTCTTCGTTGCAGATGAAGCGTTTGCGCTGGGGGACCATCTTATGCGGCCATTCCCGATGAGGACCCTCACCCCGGACCAGAGGGTTTTTAATTACCGGCTGGCCAGAGCCAGAAGAGTGGTGGAGAACATGTTTGGAATCATGGCCAGCCGGTTCCCCCAATTCCTACACCCATACACATGGCGGAGTATAAACTGAATCATATTATCCTGGCGTGCTGTGTTCTACACAACTTTTTATGGCAACATTCTGCCAACTATGCTTGCTCAGTTGGGCTTGAGGCCGGAATTCTTAATGAAACAACCCTGACGGCGCTTGAAAATGGCCGTCCTGGCTTGCCCCCCCTGAGTGCCCGTGATATCCGGCTAAGATACCTTGAATACTTTGCAGGTAGGGGGCTATCAATATGCCAGACAATGTCTGAAACCTTTTTCAAATAATAAAAAAAAAAAAATACTCAAATCTTTGGTGACATTTACTGCTTTTGTTTCTTTTAGCTGACCCTGACAGAAATGTGCTGAGTCCTGAAAATGGCGTGATTGTGTAACCTTACAAAGCACTGTTGGGTGTTATTTACTAAAGGCAAAGACACTTTGCACTACAAGTGCACTTGAAACTGCACTTGTAGTGCAAAGTGGATTTGCCCTTAGGAAATAACCCCCATTGTCACAGAAAACACCAATTAGAGCACCACAAAAGTGTTGGAGCGTTGAGACAATAATCCACACATTCTTGATTAACAATCTTTTTAATACCAGCACAATCACATGTGCATTTAGAAAAGGTTTTTAAAACAAACCAACATGTTTGTTGTATAACAATTTTTGGGGTCACATTAGAAAAAGTAGAAATGTCCATTTAAGATAAAACAGGCATGTTTAAAACCAACAAGAAAGACACAAATCTTGAACGTACAAAGTTCACATTTGGTAGAACTTGAAGGCAATATCAGACATGAGTATTTACAAACTGTGTTTGATATTGCGTTCAGATGGGGTGAAGTCACCCCAGGAAAAGCCAAATTTTGAAGATGCACACAAATTGCCGAATGTCAACATGTGCTAGTTGCTATCATGGGGGATCAAGGGACGTGTTTTTGGGGTGCAACCCCTTCCTCACAGCTACTTTATTATTGAGGAATGGGTTGCACCCCCAAAACGCGTCCATTGATCTCCCGTGATGGCAGATAGCACATGTTGACACACTGCGTGCATCTTCAAAATTTGGCTTTTCGCAAATATGTCAAAAAATGGTAAAAATTTTTAGCACACAAAAAACCCAAGGGATTTGGAGGGGTTTTAAACTCTCCCTAAAACATCAATGATGTTCTTCATTCATTCTTTTGTTGAACATCATTGGTGTTTTTCTGGATGTTTTCCAAGTCCCTATTACACCCCATGATCTCCCCGATCAGGATCTGTGCACTTGCTGAGGTGAAATGCCCTGGATCCACAACATCACGATCACCTAAAAAGATAGAAACAAAAACACACCATGTATTATAAATATTCCGGCATCCATCTCTTACCTGAGCCTGTGGTCGCAGACACTCATCTGTTGTGGTGCCAATTTCCACCACGTCTTCCTCCTCCTGCTCTGCTTGGCTTGGGTGGATTTCCCCTTCTTCCAGAGGTGGGGGGTCTGTGGTCTCCTCGGATGAGGGGTGTTCTCCGAGTCTTTTCTCCCCTATGTAAAAAAAATAGGTATACTTAGCACACAGATATTTGATGGCAGAAATAGGAATATGAAACATTGCTTGGAAGTGGGGTACAATTGTCTATTTTGGCAGAGTTCCAAGATGTAGAATTTTTATTGTCCTTTGTCAAGCTTCAATACTTTACCTGTTTTGTACAACCTTCACAGATGTAGACACCCCTATAGTATGCACTGGAGCACCTGTGTGGGCCCCCTAATAGGGTGTTCTTGTGTCCCACACTAGTGCTCCAGCGTCCAGATGTGAAAACTGCTGAGTGTCCTCTCCTTACACAGAATCTAGTTTGCATTTCATTCTAGTTACAAACCCATCTACACAACCAAATTATTTTCAGACAAGTAGGCCATAAAAAATGTGGGCAAATGCATATGGCCAAAACAATGGTGTTTTCTAGGCTGAACGAACAATGTTTTATACGAACGAATAATTTGCCCATGAACATGAAAGTTACCATTTTAAACTGGATAATAGTTAAGAAAAGCACATGGAGCAGCACGAACGTAATAAACATAAAGAATAGGAACACAGGACAACTACTTACTTTTTTGCAGCACTCTCTGGATCTTTCTGTACTGCTCATGCTCTCTTAATTTCAGGTCCGACCACCGCTTTCTGAGCTGATCTTTCGATCGTCGTACCCCAAAATTTCGGTGCAGACTCTTGACCACTTTCACGATGATCTTGGCCTTTCTGACATTGGGGTTGGGGTAAGGTCCATACTTCCCGTCATAATCGGCCTTCTTCAGGATGTCCACCATCTCCAACATCTCCCCAAAGGACATATTTGAGGCCTTAAATGTCTCCTTCTGGATCGTAACGTTTCTGGCTCCGGGCTTTCCTCCCCCTCCTCCTCGTTGCTGTAATTAGTACGCACCTGCTGTGTCTCCGCCATGTGCTCTTCCCCCACTGCGCCGAACGAGAAGGGGCGGGGAATAGAATAGAAAGAACATCAGGGGGGCGGAGTTTCACACACACGCGCAGTGTCTATAAAGCGTAACACGCGTGCGTAGTACGTACGATCTGTGAGCGGAGGAAGGAGTATCGGAGGCGCCAAACGTGATAACGAAGGTAAGATCTAAACTTGGGCCTATACTGCTTCTAGATTGAGGCCTATATTGTAACCAGATTAGGAGAGTTTTGCCTGACATTAGGGTTTGTCTCGTGTTGTGTCCTGCAGATAAAATGGATGGCTTCAATGACCACAACTTCCTCCCCCTGTTCATAGACAAGTACAGGGAGCTGCCCTGTCTGTGGCAGGTGAAACATCCACATTATAATCATAAACAAAAGAGGCAGACAGCGCTGGAGAAACTGCTGGAGTTGGTGAAGCCGGTGGTCCCCACAGCAACCATCCCCTATTTAAAAGCCAAAATTGGTGGCCTGAGGAGCACTTATCTTAGGGAGCGCAAGAAGGTCACGGATTCCCAGAGATCCGGAGCTGCAGCAGATGACGTTTATGTCCCCAGGCTGTGGTACTATGAGAGACTGCGATTTCTGTCAGACCAGACTGGAGTCAGGGAATCCCTCTCAACCCTTCCTTCCACTCTTCCTTCCACCCCAGCTGAGGCTTCCGATGTCCAACCTGGGACTTCCAGCCAGGAAGAAGTGGAGGAGCCCAGCTTGAGCCAGGTATAGCATTCTTCTACAGATTTCTGGTCAATAAGGAAATTATGTTTACTAGATGTTATTATTGATCACTAATTGCTGATTTAATAAAGGCGTTTACATATCAATAGACAGTAGTGGGCAAAAATAATTGGGACAAGAATGAAAAATGCTGGGCTCAGAATGATAGTCTCTTATATTTGTTAACATTCAATTTGCAACAGTGATGACCCTGGGTTCAGTCTGGTCTGGCAAAAGATGCAGTCTCTTGTATGACCACAGCCTGGGGACACAGATGTCATCTGCTGCTTTCAGGATCTCTGGGACTTCTGGACCAGACTGCACTCCCTTAGATATGGACTCCTCAGGCCACCAATTTTGCAGTAAAATAATTGATGTGTGCCCTGGGGGTCAAAGGCTTCTCCAATTTCTGCTGTTTCTTCAGCGTGGCCTCCCTCTTTGTTTGGTTGTGAGCCCTTAATAAAGGTTTTTTGGTTTCAATTAGACTCGCCTATGTGTGTTTTCCTTCAAAAAGGACAGTTTGTTTGTGAGGAGGCAGGTACATTTCAAAATACAATGTGAAATTAACAAGAGACACCAACACCAAGCAATCTCCTTGAGATTAAATAATACAAGATAATAATGGTGTTGTGGTAACTTGACACACAAAACACACACAAAAATATTCTGGATGTTAAATAACTTAAAAAAAAAAAAACACACAAAAAAAATGATATAGATTTTTGGTCAGATGTGACAAATCATAATATATTGAGGGAATCACGATAAGAAAGAAAGAAGTTTGTGAGAACTCTGTGTGAATATCAGCAGCAAAACTACTTCGTTCTTCCTGCATTATAAAGAAGAAGAGTGCGCTGTATTAAACAATTTTAAAGATTGCAGCCTGACGAAAGTGCTCTATCCATTCTGAACGCTAATTTTACCAGACCGAGCTGTTCCGTCTCGGAATTTCTTCTGAGCATGCGTGGCACTTTGTGCGTCGGAATTGTCGCGATCGGATTTTGTTGTCGGAAAATTTTATAGCCTGCTCTCAAACTGTGTGTGTCGGAAAATCCGATGGAAAAAGTCAGATGGAGCCCACACACGCTCCGATCGCACATTTTCCATCGGAAAATCCGACCATGTGTACGGGGCATTATGCCGCGTACACACGATTGAACATTACGACAACAAAATCCTGGATTTATTTCCGACAGATGTTGGCACAAACTTGTTTTGCATACACACAGTTGCACAAATGTTGTCGGAAATTCCGAACGTCAAAAACGCGGTGACGAACAACAAGTACAACGAGCCGAGAAAAATGAAGTTCAATAGCCAGTGCGGCTCTTCTGCTTGATTCCGAGCATGCATGGAATTTTGTGCGTCGGAATTGTGTACACACAATCGGAATTTCTGACAACGGATTTTGTTGTCGGAAAATTTGAGAACCCGCTCTCAAATTTTTGTTGTCGGAAATTTCGACAACAAATGTCCGATGGAGCCTACACGCGGTCGAAATTTCCGACAACAAGCTCACATCGAACATTTGTTGTCGGAAATTCCGACCGTGTGTATGCGGCATTACTCTCTGAGGAATTGCTTTATCAAAGGCTCATTAGCCCATCTGTGTCCGGTGAAGCAGGACAGGGCTGATACTTGAACTTTAATCGAGTTGTATGCCAAGCCTATAGTTAATGCTTTTTGTAGAAATTCCAAAATATTTGCGATACCCGGATTTAACGGGGAGAAATTATGTTGTAATGCAAAGTCCACAAATCCCCTCCAGATCCTGGAATACAGTCAGGTCCATAAATATTGTGACATCGACACAATTCTAATCTTTTTGGCTCTATACACCACCACAATGGATTTGAAATGAAACGAACAAGATGTGCTTTAACTGCAGACGCTCAGCTTTAATTTGAGGGTATTTTACATCCAAATCAGGTGAACGGTGTAGGAATTACAACAGTTTGTTTATGTGCCTCCCACTTTTTAAGGGACCAAAAGTAATGGGACAATTGGCTGCTCAGCTGTTCCATGGCCAGATGTGTGTTATTCCCTCATTATCCCATTTACAAGGAGCATATAAAAAGTCCAGAGTTCATTTCAAGTGTGCTATTTGCATTTTGAATCTGTTTCTGTCAACTCTCAATATGAGATCCAAAGAGCTGTCACTATCAGTGAAGCAAGCCATCATTAGGCTGAAAAAATAAAACAAACCCATCAGAGAGATAGCAAAAACATTAGGTGTGGCCAAATCAACTGTTTGGAACAGCCTTAAAAAGAAAGAACGCACCGGTGAGCTCAGCAACACCAACAGATCCGGAAGACCACGGAAAACAACTGTGGTGGATGACCGAAGAATTCTTTCCCTGGTGAAGAAAACACCCTTCACAACAGTTGGCCAGATCAAGAACACTCTCCAGGAAGCAGCTGTATGTGTGTCAAAGTCAACAATCAAGAGAAGACTTCACCAAAGTGAATACAGAGGGTTCACCAGAAGATGTAAACCCTTGGTGAGCCTCAAAAACAGAAAGGCCAGATTAGAGTTTGCCAAACAACATCTAAAAAAGCCTTCACAGTTCTGGAACAACATCCTATGGACAGATGAGACCAAGATCAACTTGTACCAGAGTAATGGGAAGAGAAGAGTATGGAGAAGAAAAGGAACTGCTCATGATCCAAAGCATACCACCTCATCAGTGAAGCATGGTGGTGGTAGTGTCATGGCATGGGCATGTATGGCTGCCAATGGAACTGATTCTCTTGTATTTATTGATGATGTGACTGCTGGCAAAAGCAGCAGGATGAATTCTGAAGTGTTTCGGGCAATATTATCTGCTCATATTCAGCAAAATGCTTCAGAACTCATTGGACGGCGCTTCACAGTGCAGATGGACAATGACCCGAAGCATACTGCGAAAGCAACCAAAGAGTTTTTTAAGGGAAAGAAGTGGAATGTTATGCAATGGCCAAGTCAATCACCTGACCTGAATACGATTGAGCATGCATTTCACTTGCTGAAGACAAAACTGAAGTGAAAATGCCCCAAGAATAAGCAGGAACTGAAGACAGTTGCAGTAGGGGCCTGGCAGAGCATCACCAGGGATGAAACCCAGCGTCTGGTGATGTCTATGCATTCCAGACTTCAGGCTGTAATTGACTGCAAAGGATTTGCAACCAAGTATTAAAAAGTAAAAGTTTGATGGATGATTGTTAATCTGTCCCATTACTTTTGGTCCCTTAAAAATTGGGAGGCACATATACAAACTGATGTAATTCCTACACCGTTCACCTGATTTGGATGTAAACACCCTCAAATTAAAGCTGAAAGTCTGCAGTTAAAGCACACCTTGTTCGTTTCATTTCAAATCCATTGTGGTGGTGTATAGAGCCAAAAAGATTAGAATTGTGTCAATGTCCCAATATTTATGGACCTGACTGTATGTGGTAATTGTTGTAGGCTTCCTTTCCCCTAGTAATGTAGCAATTACTTCCTCTGAGAGGCCTGTGCATGCAGTCAGGCCGACTCAACAGCCAGGCCGTCAGCCGCAGTCTCTCTGGGTTGGGGTGCATCCATTGTTCCTGCTGTAACAGATCTCTCCTGAGGGGGAGGTGTACTGGTGGGGCTGATGCCATCTGCAGGAGCAGAGGAAACCATGGCCTCCTGGGCCAGAAGGGTACAATTAAGATGGCATGCACCTCCTCCTTCCCGATCTTCAGTAAAGTCCTCATGATTAATGGGATTGGAGGAAACAGCTACACTAGGGGGAACCGCCACAAGATCGAGAAGGCATCTTGGGCTATTGCCCCGTTGTACCTGAATCTCGCGGCAAATTCTGGTACTTGCGCGTTCTCTGGAGTGGCCATAAGGTCTACATTGGGTGTCCCCCATTTGGCAAAAATTGGTTGGTCCCATTGTCCCAGGAAGGACACCTGGAAGGCTCTTATATGGAATCTTGCCCAAGGTAACACCGGGATAGCTGCGGTGAACATCCCCAACATTGTCATGCAATCTCTTGCCGACAACATCGGTGTCTCCATTACCCTGTAGACACAGGCTTTCAGTTTGGCTACCTTGCGATCTGGTAGAAAAATCCGCCCTGACTGCGTGTTGAACACCATGCCTAAATACTCCATCCATTCGGCAGGGATGAGATTGCTTTTTTGACTGTTTATTAGCCATCCGAAGTTGGACAGGATAGCTATCACCCTGTCGCGCTGCAATGCCAGCTGTTTGCTTGAATGTGCCATGACAAGAATGTCGTCTAAGTAATGGAACATTTTTATTCCCTGCAATCGGATAAATGCTATAGTTTCCAAAAGGATTTTGGAGAAAACCCTGGGAGCTGTGTTGATGCCGAAGGGCAGACATCTGAACTGATAATGTCTTTCCTCTATTGTGAATCTGAGGTACCTTTGATGATGTTTGTAGATTGGGACATGTAAGGCATCTGCCAAATCTATTGAGATTAACCAGTCTCTTTGTTAAACTACTCATGCTATTGTATATATTGATTCCATCCTGAATCTTTTAGGCATGATGAAAAGATTTAGGGACCTCGAGTCCAACACTGGTCTGAGCTCTCCGGATGCTTTGGGTACTAGGAATATCGGAGAATATACCCCTTTCCCCTGGCACTCCTGTGGCACTGGCATAACTGCCTGTTTCTGAGATAATTCAGCCAAATATTCCTGCAAGCACTTGTGTTTCTTCAGATCCTGTGGAAAATGTGTTTGGACAAAGATGTTTGGAGGTTTCCTGAAAAATCTTATCTTGTATCCGTGTTTGTCTGTCTGTCCAGCGGTCCTTCACATTTGTTGCCCATTCCCTCCAGTATCTTGCCAACCTTGCTCCAAACTGGAGGGGTTGGACGGATTGACCGTCAAAAAGGCTTGTAAGGACAAGGCTTGCTACGCAAGCTGCTGCTGCTTGCTACAATGTATTCAGCAGACTGTGTCCTAGGCTCCTTGGGAGCCTAGGACACAGTCTGCTGAATACAATGTATCAAGCAGCAGCAGCTTGCGTAGCAAGCCTTGTCCTTACAAGGCAGCTGAGATCTGCCTATCTGCTTATCTGCATGCCTAAAACAAGTCAGGCACACGTGAGTGTATCACTGTGCTGTTTTGCCTGTGAACTTTTATTGTAACAATATTGCGCAATGTTTTCTCTCTTTGTTTATTTTACATAAAACCACTTGATACTGAGAAAATTAACATTCATTGTGGCTGTGGAAGAAATAGCTCAGAGGGTGAACAAATAAGTACTGCAGGAATCCAGATATCCCAGATTACTGAGGATTGAACTGTCGCCTGTTACTTATCCTATCTCATGAATTTAATCATCTATATTTAATCAGATTGTATTGGCACTATTTATCTATTTATACTCATCAATTGTATATATATTGCACCTTTATAAGCATATCATTTATTTATTTTTTTATTATGGAGGATTCAACACTTATCACAGGGAATATATCTAATTTAATTTATTTATTGGCTAATTTGGATTGATTACTGTTTGCAAACGCATTTTTAGTATATCTCTACACAATTGTTGCTTAGTTTACTTTGGAGATATCGCACCACTTCCAGTGGATTTGTATAACTGGAGGAACACAGTTTTTAAATATTTGCAATTTTTTCATATATTTGCGATTTTATATATATATATGCGATTTTTTAGCGATTTGGTAGCAATTTTTTTCACATTGGTTTTTTTAGCACAAAAAATTATTTTCTCACATTGATTGAACTTTGTATCAGAGCGCATCAATCTATGTTATATGTTTTAATTTTTAGGGGATTCTGACCACTATATAATTGATAGCAGCTTGATATCATTGTCAATCTAACAATTTTTATTTAATTAATTGCACGTGCATTCGCATACATTTGATTTACACTTATTTGATTGTATATGTCATGCTAGAACATTATTGCGCTTGGTGTTTTTGTTTATTTACTTTATTTATTATCTCAGTGTCATAAGAAGCATTACCTCTATCCATTCTGGACCCTCCAACCCCAGGAGAGGCTCAACCTGGGGGGGAACGGTTTGGTAGGGGGGTGTAGCTGGAATTCACGCCAGTGGACTGGCAACCAATGAATAAAGAACATAAGGGGGAGGGGAGGACAGAGATTTTTTAACACTGGAAGAAGGTGGTCCTGAGGATTAATGAGGAACAGTTAACCCATAGCATGCTGACGGGAGGACGACCAGGAAAAAGGGTAATAACAGACAGTCTTAACACACTCAACAATTCTCTTCATACGGAGAAGGATATCTGACATAGGTTAGGTTGACATTTATGCCGCGTACACAGGAGCGGACTTTTCAGCATCAAAGGTCCGACGGTCTTTCCGATGGACTTTCGACGGAGTTACTAAGGACTTTCGAACGACCGGACTTTCCCACACACGAACGGACTAAAGTCCATTCGAAAGTCCGTTGGTTTGAATGTGATGACGTACAAAGGGACTAGAATAAGGAAGTTCATAGCCAGTAGCCAATAGCTGCCCTTGCATTGTTTTTTGTCTGTCGGACTAGCATACAGACGAACAGATTTTTCGACCGGACTCGTTCTAAATCTAAAGTCCATCTGATTTTTCGACAGCAAAGGTCCGATAAAGCCCACACACAATCGTATTGTCCGGAGGATTCATTCCGTCGGACCTTTGCTGACGAAAAGTCCGCTCGTGTGTAGAGTTTGATGTAGCTGGAGTAATCTATTAAGCTTGTAGGGGTTAGTGTGGTTTGTCTCGTCCTCCATGTTTTCCCATTAGCTTGTTGGATGCCAAGTACTGGTTCACATGGAAGGCCTAACCCACGTGGGTTATTCTGGGCTACTTTAGACACTATCGGATAAATTTACTAAGCTTTACCGCATGCGATAAGGGTATCATATGACTCATTTGCATACATTATTGCATGCAGTAAATAAAGTCCAATTCATAAAAAAAAACACAACGATTATGCGGTATTTACCGGGGGAAAAAAAACTGTAAAATTATGCATACAAAGCTCTTAAATTGATACTAAACCCAGAACCCTGCATTCACTACTGTATATCTGGTCTCCCACAGTACACAGAACATGGAAATGCAATTATTTTAGCAAATATAAACTGCTAAATACCTTTTCTCACTGGCAGTTAGAGCAGTCTTGTTACTTCTATCAGTGTCCAGCCAAGCACTATTTAAAACTTGTAGGAGGAGTTTTCTAAATGTCCTATGAGACTGCAAGACTGGACAGTGCTGCTTGGCCCTGTGCTGATCACATGCACCCTCCTAAGAAAAAAAAAACCTCTCTTGCGATACATACCAAACTGAGAATGTGCAAAGATGCAAAAATACTCTTGCGCACAGGTGTATTAGCTAAAAGTTCCCAAGGGTTCAGGAAGGACTGTGGATTTCGGCCTTGCTGCTCTTAAGGATGGGATTGTCCTAGTATTAAATGAAAAGAAAGAAAAAAAAAAGAGCGCACCAGCCTAGTGCATTATCCTTGACAGATTTATTGATTAAAAACAAGATAAAATCTACTCACAAAAGGTCGAAGAAAAAAATCGCATTGTATATGGCACAGAGGCGAATAGTCCAGTGGTAGCAGTTTTCCAGGTCCCAGGAAAGAGGCGTACGGACTACTGCTGGCTAACGCGTTTTGAAGGTTACCCTTCTTCATCAGAGCCTTAGTAGTGTTAGTCTCCTGCTGGCTTTTATACATGTGTCCATCCAGACAAGACTGGTCAGATTGGTTCTTAGGCTCCTCCCTTAATTAGTGGGCGGTCCTCTGAGAGGGGTGGGTCTTGGCTTTGTTTTCATTATTATAGGGCCATAGTGTATTTATTTTTAAAAGTTATTAAAAAGCTTTTTACGTTTAATATGATTTTAGTCTAATTTATAATATTAGTTTTAATTTTAGTTGTAGTTTCTAGTTACTAGTTCTAGCTCTGGTATTTTAATTTTGATTTTTAATTTTTCATTTTTCATTTTTAGTTTTTAATTCATATTTAGATCAGCGGCCATGCATATAATCAGGAGTGCAAGCATCCAACAGATAGACTGAAATACTCCTGTCAATACTATTATGTAGATGGGCCAAGGCATATCAATATGTTCCTTGGAGCTCCTCTCCCCTCTCATCTTTAGATTACAGACATCAGAAGTCACTAGTCAGGGGTCTAAAATCAGAAATAGAGTGGCATACCTTATGATATACATATCTGATGGCAGCTCATTAGCTCGAGCTAGGTGTCTCTGTGGGGACTGTGGCTGTACCGGCTTCCATTGCTGACAGATCCTGGCCGGTGACACGTTCCTGTGTCCTGTAGAACCTGGTGGAACGCACGCCACTCCTTTACTTCTGGGTGGCAGTCCACAGGGCGGAAGTGCGGTCGTGACGTCATATCCCGTGCGCTATATCCCGTCGATATTGACATATTATGATAAACAATAGCCTCCATTTTGCCGTAGGGGCCAAAGTTAGACAGAACCGTCTGAGCTATAGATTAGGGAAGGATAAAAGCATATATGTATATATGAGTGTGATAAAACAGATCTGATAGTGCCACTAGAAGGGAGGGGGAAGGGGGAAAAAGGGGGGGAAGACCCAGGGAAGGAGGGGATACGCTCAAAGACCGGATGCTAGACATAGTAATCTAGATATAAACTAGATGGAGAGACAGGGACTATTAGAAAAATGGTTCTAGAGTTGTAACTAGAAGGTGACAGTATCCTGAACTCATGTATTTGAAAGCCAGCAAGAGATGCACTAAAATTAATAATAAAAAGTAGTAATATAAAATATATATAATATATAGAATGTATAGAATATATATAAAAATACACATACATCTACATAGACATATATGCGCATAAAAATCAAGTTTAAAAGGCAATATTAAAAATAAATCCATATAGAAGTACACAAAAATATGTGTACTTTGCCAGTATAGTATAAAAAGGGGGTTTGTTATACCCACATATATATAAAATGCATATAGTGGTTTTGTACATTATTTCGGGTATACCCAGGGGTTATTTAGTAGACATCAACGAAAGGGATAACAGAATCATTATGTCAAATTGATTTGTAAAACTAAAGTGATACTGATGATAATGATAATAGCAATCGTTTAGGTTATAATCAGACCACCAGTTCTATTATATTTTTAGAAATAGAAATAGTAATGGCAATTAAAATAAAAATAAATATAAAAAGGGGTTTATAAAAAACATTAGGATGTATTGAATATAATATTGGATAACAATAAAGATTAGATTACGTTAGGTTAGATGAGATTATAGAGGATTGGTTAATTATATTGGACGAAATGGATATGGATATAATATATTATTTATAGAATATTAGATAGAACCATTGCCTACAGATATATGTATACATATATAGATATACATATATACACATATGATTACACGTGTAAACACACATTTATAGGCACACACATACACACAACCACGTAAAGGACCCGTATATGTTGTGGTCTAGTCTTATGATAGATGTATATTGGACATATCCTGTGAGAGGGGTATTACATTGATGTAATCTATGAACTAAAATACATGATCTAATAGGATATGGCTTAAAAAATGGAAATGAAATAATAGTACCTGAATAGCTTTATGTATAGAGTGATATATGGGGCCTAGTGATAAACAAATGTCACAGCAATAATAGGTTTAGTAAATAGGTTTAGTAAATTGAATGTATATAGAATAGAATGGATATAAAATTAGCCCTCTACAATGACTTAGTGCTAGCATTATACTATTTTGTGTATTTCTGGGTCTTCATTTAGGCCTCCCGGGGCGAGACTGCCGAGGGTGAAGATCCAGAAGGCTTCTCTTTTGCATAGCCTCTGGTGTCTTCTTCCTGTATCCAGCTCGCCTCCAATAGACTCAATCCTGAATACTTTCATGCCTGCGGGGTCCCCTTGGTGGGCCTCTACAAAGTGTCGAGGGACTGGATATTTGTCTCTTAGATTTATAATGCCGCATTTATGTTCACCAATTCTAACTCTCATTGGACGTTGTATACGGCTAACGTATAGACGCCCACATGGACATACGATACCGTAGATCACATACTCTGTTCCACAGTTTATAAATTGTTTAATTTGGTGAACTCTCCCGTCTCTCCCTACTACAGTTTTTTTCCTATGCCACATGTACATGCATGTGCCACAATTCTTGATACCGCACCTATAGCAGCCTTTTTGGTCAAATATTGTTGTCCAACTATTAGTTGGTTTGTTGGTGAATGTTTTTACCCTACTTGGGGCTATCAGGCTCCTAAGATCTCGGGGTTTCCGGAAAACAATATTAGGGTGATCGGGGAGTGTCTTACCCAAAACAGGGTCGTGCTTCAGAATATTCCAATTCTTTTTAATAACATTCTGAATTTCGAACGCTTTATTCGTATATTGGGTAGAGAAACAGGCCTGTTGGATATCAGAGGTGGTCTGGTATCGAGATTTTTTGTTGTTTGAATCACCACTAGGTGGATCATCATAAAGAGCCAAATACTTAGAGAAGGCTGATTCTATATGGTTGGCTTCGTAACCTTTTTCTCTAAACTTCTGCATAAGGAGTTTGCTCTGTTCTAGATAATCTTCTTTTTTGGTACATGTCCGTCTAAGGCGACAAAATTGCCCAAAGGGGACATTCTGTATCCACCTGGGATGGTGGTTACTTTTAGCGTGTAAATATGAATTTCCCCCGCTGGGTTTAAAGTGAGTTTTGGAAAAAATGTCACCATCTTGGTCACTCTGTAATTCCAAATCTAAAAAGACCAGACATTTTTCATCTAGAACATGAGTGAATTCTATCCCAAACTGATTATTTTTACAGTGTTCTAAGAAGTTCTGGAGACTTTGATCCGATCCATCACAGATGATCAGAATGTCGTCAATATATCTTGCATATAGGACCAGATTTGCCCCAAAGGGATTGTTTTTCCATATGAAGTGTTCTTCCCAAAATCCCATAAAAATATTCGCATAGCTAGGGGCAAACCTGGCTCCCATAGCTGTACCTTTTGTTTGCAAATAATGTTCGCCTAGAAAGGAAAAATAATTGTGTGTGAGAGAGAATTCCACACAATCCAGTAGGAATTTGGCCTGCCGGGGGTTCATTTTATCATCTTTGAGTAAGAAATGATTGATAGCTCTTAGGCCAAATATATGATTTATTGATGTATATAATGAGGCTACATCTAAGGAGAGCCACCTATAGCCGGGTAGCCATTTGTAATTTGACAGGATCTCCAGCACATGACCAGAATCTTTGACAAAGGATGGCAGACCGACCACTATGTCCTGCAGAAAGTGGTCAATGTAGCACCCCAAATTGCTAGAGAGGCTGTCAATCCCAGCTATTATGGGTCTACCTGGAGGGTTTGAAAGGCTTTTATGTACCTTCGGTATATGATAAAAATGTGGAGTGGCGGCATGCTTATTAAATAAAAAAAGGTACTCGTTTTTAGTAAGGACTTCTTTAGATAAAGCATAGTCTAGAAGTATTTTTAGCTCCTTAGTGTACTCGAAAGTAGGATCCCTTTTTAGTTTAGCATAGGTTTGGGTATCCCCTAGGAGTCTTCTTGCCTCAGATATATACTCGTCTCTATTTTGGATGACTAAGCTTCCACCTTTGTCTGCCCTTTGGATGATCACATCCTTATTTTGTTTGAGGGCATCTATGGGTATAACACTTTGGTCTATATTCATATTGGTACTCATAGGTTTGTCAAACTTTGTTTTAAAAGTATTAGAAACCGTATCGTAGAAGGTGGAAATGAATCTTCCTTTGGACCAATGGGGAAAAAAGGAGGATTTGGGTCTGAAAGAGGTATGAACAATAGCACTTTCACATGGGGGAGCAAATTTAGGTTCAGGAATTGTTTGTCCCTCAAATTGTGCTTCTTGGTAAAGCTCTTCAAGTATGTTTAGTATGGAGTCTTCTTCTAAGCTAATGTCAAATGGTAATGACTCTTCCGACTCCATTTTTGTATTGTTAGTGCTATTCTCATTCTTAGCTTCTTTAAGCGTATAGTATCTTTGTATAGTAAGCTTACGTATATATTTGTTAAGATCTATGAATAATTCAAACAAGTTTGGTACGCTAGGTGGGGTGAAATTAAGGCCCTTCCTAATAAGGTCTAGCTCAGTTTCTGAGAAAACAGAGCTAGAAAGGTTATAGATCTTAATAGTTGAATGAGTGGTTTCTAAAGTCTGCCTCTTTTTGTATCTCTTCCCTTCTCTTTTTCCTCTTCATGTTCCTCTTCTCTTTTCCTTATTTTCTTCCCCGTAGAAAGTATGTGCGATAGAGGGTCCGGTATGTTGTTTGTTACAGACCCCCCCCATCGTTGCAATTGTCTGTTCTAAAAAAAACTAAAGGAGGTGTGATGTCTGATATGCTTGTATTATTGACTTCTAGATCACTGAGGGTAGAAAAGGGATTGTAAGTGGGAATGACTTTGAACAGTTGAAAATCGATATCAGGATCTACGTTTGCATTCTCAGGCAGACTGCCTGGAGTGCAAGTTATGGGTGGAGGTGAAGTGCTCTTTCCATTAACTGATGGTATAGTGGATAATCCTCTTTCTAACTGTGAGTTTTTACAATCATTGGTTATGATTGTATTTGTGGAATTTCTTATCGTTGGGGAATTTTCTGCTAGTGATTCTCTAGGTAGATTGACATTAGTTTCCATGGTATTACCATTTTTAATGAATAAAGGTGGTCTACTCGTAGTGGAGGTGTTTTTAGCCACTTGGTTTTGTTTAGGAAGGTTGGAATTTTGTTGACTTTTATTATTAGAATATTGTTGGTGAAGGGGTCTAGTGTGTGAATGACCTTCCCCTGATGTTGCCTGGCTTCTGTTATTACCTTTTTTGTATTTAGTTTTATGACTTATTTTGTTCCTATTTGTCTTTGCTTTGGCATTATTTCTTAGTGTTTCTCTTTGATTTGGAGGTGGATGTTTTCTCTGAGATTGTGTACCATATATATTGTGTCCTGTTATTTGTTCATTTGTCACACCGTTTCTATTTTTATTTTCTATATTGTCGGATCTTTTCCAATTAAATTCTCGATCATTCAAGTAATCTAATCGATCTCGTTCGAACTTACCGGATTTTTTACTTATGAGATTGGTTTCATATTCTGTTATTTGTTTGTTCACTTTCTGGTCCCAGCTTTCAAAGGAACTGACGTCAGAGAAGGTGGATAGTTCCTCTTGTAGAGTGTGTAAGTTTGCTCGAATCACAGAGAGATTAGGTTCTCTTTGGGTGATTATGAATTGTAACCATTTCTGATTGTAATCGCGCAGACTTTGGATCCACTTTTCTCCGAGGTCTTTGTCTAGAAATGTACATATTTTTGTAATTCTTAAACCTTTGGGTATTCTTTTAAATTCTAGACATTTCTGCAGAAGTAGTATGTCCCACCACTGCAGCATCTCTCTTTCTAATAAATCTTTAAGTCTATGAAATAATGATATCATTATATCTTCCCTGGCTGGAGTCTGTTTTCCAGTGGCTACCTCTGTAGTTTCTTCATTCGCAGTCATCTCTAATTCAAAAGTGTTTTTGCTGGTTGTAAAACCTTTTGCTAAAGAAGATCTTCTTAATTGTCTCTCTTCAATTGATTTGACCTTCGCCATTTATAAAATATATATTATATATAGTCTTAACCAATAGGGTCGTTGAAGCACACACACTTTGCTGATAGAGTTCCCAGAAATTGTATGAAAAGATGCAAAAATACTCTTGCGCACAGGTGTATTAGCTAAAAGTTCCCAAGGGTTCAGGAAGGACTGTGGATTTCGGCCTTGCTGCTCTTAAGGATGGGATTGTCCTAGTATTAAATGAAAAGAAAGAAAAAAAAAAAAGAGCGCACCAGCCTATTAAGGGAGGAGCCTCAGAACCAATCTGACCAGTCTTGTCTGGATGGACACATGTATAAAAGCCAGCAGGAGACTAACACTACTAAGGCTCTGATGAAGAAGGGTAACCTTCGAAACGCGTTAGCCAGCAGTAGTCCGTACGCCTCCTTCCTGGGACCTGGAAAACTGCTACCACTGGACTATTCGCCTCTGTGCCATATACAATGCGATTTTTTCTTCAACCTTTGTGAGTAGATTTTATCTTGTTTTTAATCAATAAATCTGTCAAGGATAATGCACTAGGCTGGTGCGCTCTTTTTTTTTTCTTTCTTTTCATTTAATACTGAGAATGTGCAACCTGACTCCATAGGCTTTGTGTTATCAGGAAATTATCAGGGGACAGTGGAAGGAGGGAAGGATCAGAGAAGCCAGGATCCAACAGCCTTTTTACACAAGGTAGAGGATTAGCCCCTTAGGTTCCACAGTGAGTATAACAATTATGCTTTACTGCATATACAGACTGATTTTACTCTTGTGGGTTTAGTAACCCTTTAAGTCCAATTCACAAATGGACCACAGAGAAAAAAAGCATGCAATATTTATCATCAGGGTTTTGCTGGGGTAAATATCGAGGGGACCCACGCTGTTTTTTGACAAATAGCTGGTTGCTAAGGAGCGGGCAACCGATGATTTATCAGCTGTTCCCCGCCGACAGCTGAATGTAAAAGAAAAAAAAAAAAGACAACAATTAAAAATGTTGGGTCTGGTATGGATTTTAAGGGGTACCCCATGCCAAAAAAACAAACAAAACAAAAGACAAAAAAATGATTAAATGAAAAAAAAAAAAGAAAAAAAAATCCATACCAGACCCTTATCCGAGCATGGAGTCCAGGAGGTCAGGTAAGGAGGGGGACGACCAAGTGCCCCCCCTCCTGAACCATATCAGGCCACATGCCCTCAACATGGGGGGGTGCTTTGGGACAGGGAGGGCTCATGTTGATGGGAACAAGGGCCTTATCCCCACAACCGTGATTGTGGGGGTCTGCGGCAGGGCGGCTTATCAGAATCTGCCCCTCCATGTGAATGAGCATCGGGTACATAGTACCCCTACCCAAAAATAGCGACAATTTTGAAAAAACGCATTATTTTTTACTTTTTGCTATAATAAATATCCCCAAAAAATATTTAAAAAAAAATCATTTTTTTCCTCAGTTTAGGCCTATACACATTCTTCTACATATTTTTGGTAAAAAAAAAAAAAAAATCGCAATAAGCGTTTATTGATTGGTTTGCGCAAAAGTTTAAAAAATAGGGGATAGTTTTATGGCATTTTTTTTTTTTTACTAGTAATGGCGGCGATCAGCGATTTTTATTGTGACTGCGACATTATGGCGGACACATCGGACATTTTTGACACATTTTTGGGACAATTGTCATTTATACAGCAATCAGTGCTATACAAATGCACTGATTCCTGTGTAAATGGCACTGGCAGTGAAGGGGTTAACCACTAGGGGGCTAGGGAGGGGTTAAGTATGTCCTGGGGTGTGTTACTAACTGTGGGGGGGCGTGGCTACGTGAGACACGTCACGATCTCTGCTCCCGATCATAGGAAGCAGAGATCAGTGACACTGTCACTAGGCAGAACGGGGAGATGCTTGTTTACATTAGCACCTCCCCGTTCATCCTTTCCATGAGGTGATCGCGGGTATCCCCGCGGACTCGATCGAGTCCGCAGGACCCAAGACCCGACTCACGGAGCTCCCGGCCGGCGCATGCGCAATGGCACAGCGGAATTTTCAAAGGGATGTACGTGTACGCCCATTTGCCCAGCTGTGCCATTCTGCCGACGTACATCGGCAAGCACCGGTCAGGAAGTGGTTAATGTTGAGCGGCATGCAGGAACATCTATCAGCAGCCTGGATGGGCCAGCAGCAGCTGCAGGGCACAGCCCAGGATGGAAGTTTGGCGGTGTCTCACAGCCCTTGCTAACACCACTAAACAGGAGACACTGACAGATATGAGGCCGCAGTGCATTTCCGAGGCCCCACCTCCTTTTTCAAGCTTGAAAAGCTGATAGCTGTTCCTGCATGCCTGCTTCCACTACTTGAGCAGTTCACAAGAAACTTCCATGTAAGTGTGCTATTGAATAAAGTTTTGTGCTTTTACTTCACATTAACCTGGTGCCCTGATATGTTTCTTTACATGGAGGTTAACATAGGGTAAATATACCTGGACGAGTAATAATCACACTATTAAAGATCAGCTCAGTGAAGCTGGCCCCCCCTACAATCAGCACAAATAAAAACTCAAGTGTGTTTCTTTAGTGCTACGTTTGTGCTGTTTTGTGCCATAAAAATTTACTTTTGTGCTGCTTTTATTTTTAAGATATTATCAATTGTTTTTTCCTTGTCAAAAGAAGTTTATTGAGTATACAATGTTATAAAGATACATAAAGTAAGTTTACAAGGATCTATAAAGTAAGCTCATTGTTTTACAGTAGGGTTTATATAGGTAAATATCATGAAATTTCAAATATTAAACATTGGGTTCACGTAAACCGAAATTAAAGATATATATAATTTCCTTAGTTACTTTTGTAGGTATTTAAATGATTTATACCTACTATACATATTGTTTACAAGTAGAGTGTATATAGGTCAAATAAATTCTGATAATGAGCTTTAATCGTAAGGTGGAGAAAAGGAAAGAGAAAGAAGAAAAAGGGTTGAAAGGTAGAGGTATGGTCCACAAGGTTGTCCCGCTCGTCAGTTTATTATTCTTTTTAGTTCTCTTTGAAGCCTTAGAATGGGTGTCTCTGTAAGTCATTTAATCTGTTACCATGGCAACAGGACAGAGTCATTGAAGTTTGACAGGAACTGTTGTTTTATCCAAGGATGCCAAAGTTTTTCAAATTTTGGAATTTGATTTTGATCGATGGCTACCATCTGAGCATGGGACATTGTATTATTCATTCTGTGAATTGTTTCTGCTAGTACCAATGTAGGAGATTTCCATGCCTTGGCCACTGTTTGTTTTGCAGCCGTTATTAGTTGGATCATTAGTTTGAATTGAGAGAGTGTTAACCATTCCGGTTTTAGATTAAGTAAAGTTAAATATGGATCTGGTTGTATTATTTTTTAAAATATTTTAGATGCAATCACGAAGACTTCCTTCCAGAAGGTTTGGATTACTGGGCACGTCCACCATATGTGTAAATATGTGCCTATTTCTGGGCATCCTCGAAAACAAAGAGCTGAGGTATTAGGTGAATATTTTGCCACTCTAGCGGGTACAAGGTACCAGCGAGTTAGGACTTTATAATTTGTCTCCAGTGCTAAGATGTTGGGTGAAGATGACTTAGATGTGAGCCATATGTTAGACCAGTCCATGTCTTCTAAAGTTCGTCCCAGGTCCTCCTCCCACCTCTGAATGTAAGAGGGTCTATTAAGATTTACTACTCCATATAATTGATTATAAAGTGATGAAATTGTACCTTTAGCAAATGGATCTTTTGTACAGATTGATTCAAAAATGGATAATTGGGATAATGGTGTATCCCCCTTTAGGAATGGTGTATAGAAATTTTTGATTTGGAGATATCTAAATATCTCAGAGTTTGGTAGATCATATTTTTCTCTAAGCGATGGGAATGAAAGGAATGATTTAGATGCTATGAAGTCATTTAGTGTCTGAATGCCTGATGTTGTCCAAGCTTTAAAAGAATTTGGGTAGATCCATGCCGGATAAAAGGCCGGATTTCTGATAAAAGAAAGGAGAGGATTGTGTGGAGATTGTAACTGATATTTGGTTTTTAGCTTATCCCAGAGAGATAAGAAGTGTTTAGTTATGGGATTATGAATTTTAAAGCGGTCTTTAGGATCAAGCCATAATAAATTTGATATTAATAGAGGGTCATTTTCTGAAGCCTCTATAAATACCCATAATGGGATTTCCTGTTTTGCATGGTATTTGGACAGACTGGCCAAATGTGCTGCTCTGTAGTAGTTAGTAAAATTAGGGTATCCCAGGCCTCCTTTATTTTTGGGAAGATGTAGTGTGTGTATAGGTATACGTGGTTTAGAAGAGCCCCATATAAATTAAGTTGCTCTTTTTTGTACTATTCTCAAAAAATAGGAAGGAATTGGAATAGGGAGGACTCTGAATAGATAAAGCAATTTGGGTAGAATAGTCATTTTGATTGCATTAATCTTCCCCATCCAGGATAAAGGAAGTTGCGACCATTGTTTTATTAGATTTGTGATCTGTCTTAATACAGGAGGATAATTGGTTGAGAATAAGTCAGAATGAGATGCTGTTAAATGAATTCCAAGATATGGGATTGATTTTTCTGCCCATGTGAATTGGAGTGCAGCCCTAGCCGGGATCAATTCCATGTTTGTGAGTGAAATATTAAGCACTAGGCATTTCTTAGGATTAATCATAAGGCCGGATAGGGCTGCAAATCCATCAAGAGCTGGTATTAAGTTAGGACCAGAGACCTGTGGTGATGATAGAAAAAGTAATATATCGTCTGCAAATATACATAATTTGTGTGTAATACCTCCTACTTCAATGCCAGTTATAGTTTGGTTTGTTCTGATGTATTGGGCCATGGGTTCGAGTATAAGGGCAAATAATAAGGGAGATAATGGGCAACCCTGTCGGGTACCTCTTTCGATATTAAAGGCTTCAGATTTGTATCCAGCATATTTTATATAGGCTTTGGGTTTATTATATAATGCTTTGATCCATGTTAAAAAGTGGGGTCCAAAACCCCATTTTTGTAATGAATATTGCATATATTGCCAGGATACTGTGTCAAATGCCCTCTTAATATCGAGAGATAGAAAACATAAAGGGATTTTCAGTTGTTTAGCAATATGTGCCAATAACACTGCCCTGCGTATATTATCGCCTGCCTGTCTATTTGGCATGAAGCCTACTTGATCTCTATGTATTAATTTTCCTATAATGCTATTGAGGCGTTTTGCTATTATTTTTGCTAATAATTTAATATCGAGGTTTAACAGAGAGATAGGCCGATAATTCACACAGGAAGTATCATCAGAAAGGGGTTTTGGGATCATACAAACAATTGCCATTAGTGTTTCTTGCCGAAAAGAATGTCCATCTAGAAGTTTGTTAAAAGTTTCAGTGAGAATGGGAGAGAGTATTTCTGAGAATGTTTTATAGTATAAAGCCGAGTAGCCGTCTGGGCCTGGTCTTTTGTTAAGTTTTAGGTCTTTTATGGCGTTAGCAACTTCATCTATAGTTATAGGCTCATCCAAACTGTTTTTTTGATTCTGAGATAACTCAGGTAAGGTTATTTTTGAGAAGAAGGATTCAGCCTCTGTAGGATTAAATTCATTGTTTGTCTTGTATAAAGTTGCGAGATGTGAGTGAAATTTATGGACTATTTTAACTGGATTACAAGTGTAAAAATTTTTTGATAATTTCAATCGTATTGGTTTGAAAGATTTGTTAGTTGAATTTAATGCCCGAGCCAAATATGTACCTGGTTTGTTTGTATTCATGTAGAAATTGTGTTTGGAGCGTTTGAGGGATTTATCAACTGACTCAGTGAGAAATAGATCGTATTCCAATCTAGATTTTTCCAGATGAGATTTTGTACTCTGAGATGGATTATCTTGAAATGATATGTAGGCTGCATTAAAATTGAGTTCTAGTTTTTTTGCTAGATTTTTGCTTTCCCGGTTAAATAGTGCCATTTGTCTTTGTATTGTACCACGCAAGACAGGCTTATGAGCTTCCCACAGTGTTATTGGGGAGATGTCTGTTGTATTATTAATTGATATGTATTCCTTTAAAGCTTGTTCAATGGCCATCTGATGTAGTGGGTGTTTGAGCATTATGTCCGGTAAGTACCATGTTGTGTCATGCGCTTTTGGTATGGCTGAGGCTATAGTAGTGTATACTGCATTATGGTCAGACCACGGAATCGGAATTATATCTGATGCAATAATTTCTGGTATCATTCCTATTGTTAGAAAAATATGATCTATTCTGGTGAAGGTTTGATGAGGGTGCGAGAAATAAGTGAATTTCTTTTTCATTGAGTTACTTTCTCTCCATGAATCTACCAGATTGTATTTGGAAAGAAGTTGAGAAAAAGGTAATCTAGAGGTTATTTTGGATGGTGTAAAAGGTGATTTATCTAGAAATGGGAGGAGGACCTGGTTCGAATCCCCACACATTATCACTGTTCCTATTTTGTGTGTATTAATCACTTGTAATATATGTGAGAGGAATGGTGTAGGTTGTTTGTTAGGAGCATAGTAGGAAATCACAGTGATTGCTGTATCCATTATATAACCCATGAGTATCAGGTATCTACCTTCTGGGTCTTTAATTTCTGATGATAAGGTGAATGGTGTGGATCGGTGAAATGCAATTAGAGTTCCCCTTTGCTTGGTACAGGCAGAAGCCGTGTAAATTTGTTGATAAAAAGGAGAAATATATTTTGGAGTAGAATCTTTGGTGAAGTGTGTTTCTTGGAGGCATACTATGTGAGCCTTCTTGTTATGGAAAGTACGGAAGGCTTTGGTCCTTTTTTGAGGGACATTTATTCCCTGAACATTCAGGGAAAGTATATTCAGTGGTGCCATGGCAATAGATCAAATAGTTTTGACTTACTTTTTGTTATGCAGAGCTGACTGCGCAGATCAACCTGTGTGGACTGAAGAGATGAATAGATAGAAAAGAAACCAGTGAATTCTGGAGTAAAGAGTAAACAAAAAACATATGAGATTAGATGATACATTGTATAAATTATTTTTTGCAAGTAATCACAATTTACCCGTGAAAGAGAATAAATATCTCTCTCAGGGGAATAAGTGCCTTCGTCACACTCCCACATAATATGGTTGGGAGAATGAGGAGGGCTAATGGGGGTACACGGATCTTCCGCTTACAGGAGAGAAGTGCTATGTCAAAAGACATCAAAATGATGTTTCATTAATTGGAGTGCAGAAAATAGTTTTTGTTGAAATTATTTATTCCAGGGTGGTTGTATATGGTTAGTCTTGCCCTAGGCTAAATAATTCAGTTAGAAAGGTACTGTTAATAACTTTGGTATTGATGAAGATAGTTTGAATTATTTTGGGATTTTAACCCTTTTAGAGTAAACAATTACATATTTTATTCATATGCAACTGTTTAGATATGTTAACTCATAAAATTGAGTTGTATTGCTTCAGATTAGAATAAACAAAAACATAATTCTAGGAACTAGTTAGGTAATAATATATTTGTTTTAAGAAAAGAAAGAAAAAGCTTCCATTACTTCTGGATTATTGAACATATTTGTCCTAAAAAGTAATAAATCTATTGTTATTACCTGATAATATATAACTGAACAAGAATTTCCTTATTTCACTTATATATTCTAAGGCTATATGAATCAGAAGTAATAAGAAATATAACTGGAATGTAACATGATCCCACACAGTGTGTGACTATCAGAATGCAGTTACATTCAGTTATAAATACAGGTTTTTTTTATAGAGAACCATCTCTTAGTATAATAAATGAAGAGATATCAGGAATTAGGATGTCAGTCCATTGAATCTTCTTGGTCCATGGATGATGTGGCATAACGGCCTCTTTTGTGAGAATGATGATTCCCATTTTGTTCTGAAATTTTCTGGGTGCTGCCTGAAGGTGAAGATGATGCCATTCTTCTGCGTGTGGGAGTGTTGCTGCTTGTGGGTTCTGTCAGATTTAATTTTAAAAGGGTTTGTTGTAGTTCATCTGCTGATCTGCTTCTGTAAATTGTACCTTGGTAGTTAAATCTGACTGAAAAGGGGAAGCCCCATTGATACATAATGTTGTGGCGTTGCAGTTCCATTAGTTGGGGTTTCATGGATCGTCTTTTAGTAATAGTAAGTTGGGATAGGTCAGCAAAAATTTGATAATTGTGTCCTTAAAAATTAAGTTCCTTTTTTTCTCTTGCAGCAATTAGTATTTGTTCTTTCGTTCTGTAATAATGAAATTTTGTGATTATATCACGTGGCGGTCCATCTTTCTTTTTGGCTGTGAGGGCTCTGTGTACTCTGTCCAGTTCTAAACGTTCAATAGGGATATCTGGCTTTAGTTCTTGTAATAGAGCAGTAATAGTAGATTGCAGGTCTGTCACAGTTTCAGGTATTCCCCTTATGCGCAAGTTTGAACGTCTGGCTCTATTTTCGTAATCTTCGAGCTTAGTTTGAAGTATTAAATTCTCTTTTTTTAATTGTTCCAATTCTGTTATATTTTCTTGGGTTGTAATTTCAATTTCATCCATTTTTATTTCTAAGGCTGCGGTGCGGTTTCCCAGCTCTCTTATTTCTTTGGTTAGGCTTTTTGTTATTTGGTCTGAGGTTTGTTTTAAAGCCTTATGAAGCATCTTTTCAAATTGTAATAATATTACTGGGGATACTGAGGAGGCTTGTGGAGAAGTTTGTGAGAGGATTTGTTCTGTATCTGACTCAAATGGAGAGTCTTGCTGTGACATTTTCTGTCTGTGAGAGCGCCCTGATGCTGTATCTTGTGAGGTGACTGGAGCTGCTTCAGCTGCAGTGAGTGCCTGTGAGCTCTTTGTGAGGTGATTTTTATTTCTGCCACGGTTTCCTCCCAGTACCATATTTCCTGCCCAAACTTTCACAGTTTGTTCCCAGGGGCAAAAAGGTTCAAATGGATACCTTTTGAGTCTGCAGGCTCCGCTTTGTCCTTCTCTTCTCTCCTCAGCGGTGTGGAGCTCTATCAATTGTTTTTTCCAGACTATGACATCACCTAGCCCCCCTACAACAACCAAATGGCACAAAACTGGTCTCGTTGGTTTGTACTACGTTTGTGCTGTTTTGTGCTGTTTAAATTTCCGTTCTATCTTTTATTGTTTTTGAGTTATTAATGATTTATTAAAGGTCACCAAAGGTCACTCAGCCCCTCTACAACACCCAAATGACACAAAACTGGTCTCGTTGGTTAGTGCTACGTTTGTGCTGTTTTGTGCTGCTAAAATTTCCATTCTATCTTTTATCATTTTTGCGTTATTAATGATTTATTAAAGGTCACTTAGCCCCCCTACAACGCCCAAATGGCACAAAACTGGTCTCGTTGGTTAGTGCTATGTTTGTGCTGCTAAAATTTTTATTTGTGCTGTTATGGTTTTGAAGTTAACAGTTTATTTTTTTTCAAACCCCACTCACTTTGCCCCCTCTACAATGAGCACAAATACAAACTCAAGTGTGTTTCTTTTGTGCTGTTTTGTGCTGCTAAAATTTCTGTTCTATCTTTTATCGTTTTTGCGTTATTATTGATTTATTAAAGGTCACCAAAGGTCACTCAGCCCTCCTACAATGCCCAAATGACACGAAACTGGTCTCGTTGGTTAGTACTTTGTGCTGGTTTGTGCTGCAAAAAATTTTATTTGTGCTGTTATGGTTTTTAACCCCTTGCCTCAGAGCGTATGCAGATACACGGCCTCGGCTTTCGGGGGTTATACCGGGATGATTCCCGCAGCTGCAGGCATCATCCCGGTACTGTTTTTTAGAGCCGGCGATTGGCTTTCCAGGGATAACAACCGATGTGGTTAAAAGCCGCTTGGCTGTTATACTGGAGGAGCGGGAGGGGACGTCCCCACCTCCCGCCGCTCTTACCGGGCCTCCCGTTCCACCGGGATGCCCAATCAACAATCCGCCGCCTCCGGCAGCTAGGGACAGACTGGAACAAAGCCGTAAGCGGCTTCGTTCCAGTCTCCTAAATGTAAACACAGAAGCGATGTCATGACGTCACTTCCCGTTTACTCGGCTACCAATGGCGCCGGTTTTAAAAAAATATACAGTATTCAGAATCGCTGAAAATGGCGATCTGAATACTTTGAAGTGCAAAGGAGGGATCGGGGGCCTTTTAGGTGAAACTAACGGTCCTTCTTGTCTTGCAACGGTTAAGTGAACAAACCTGGCACCTCCTACATTGGTAGTATCCAGTTAGTTCAGAGAAGAAACTGGGTCTAGATGTGGGAGGGTTCAAAATATTGGGCGCAATCTATCTTTTAACCACTTGCCGCCCGCCATATAGCAGAATGACGGCGGCAAAGTGGTTTCAATACCCTGACTGGGCGTCATATGACGTCCTCAGGAAATTGAGCCACTGCACGCCCCCGGGGGCACGCATCGCGGCGATCGTTGTTGCGGGGTGTCAGTCTGACACCCCGCAACACTGATCTAGGTAAAGAGTCTCTGACGGAGACTCTTTACCACGTGATCAGCCGTGTCCAATCACGGCTGATCACGATGTAAATAGGAAGAGCCGGTGATCGGCTTTTCTTCACTCGCCTCTGACAGACGCGATTAGAGGAGAGCCGATCGGCTGCTCTCCTGACGGGGGGGTCTGTGCTGATTGTTTATCAGCACAGCCTCCCCTCGTATCCTACCCAGGACCACCAGGGAAGCTGCCAGGACCACCAGGGAAGCCGCCCAGGACCACCAGGGAAACCAGCCACACTGGACCACCAGGTATGCCCCCTAGACCCCCAGGGAAATGCTAATCAGTGTAAAGGCAGCTGCCACTCAATGCCCAGGCAGCTGCCAATCAGTGCCCACTCCAAAGCCTACCTCTGCCAGTGCCACCAGGGATGCCTGTCAGTGCCGCGTATCAGTGCCGCGTATCAGTGCCCATCAGTGCCACGTATCAGTGCCCAGCAGTGCCGCCTATCAGTGCCGCCTATCAGTGCCCATCAGTGCCACCCATAAGAACCCATCTTTGCAGCCTTTCAGTGCCCATCAGTGTCGCCTATCAGTGCCCACCAGTGCCACCCATGAGTGCCCATCAGTGCCGCCTATCAATGCCCATCAGTGCTGCATATCAGTGCCCATCATCAGTGCCCGTTTATTGGTGCCACCTCATTGCTTCCGCCTTATCAGTGCCTGTCAGTGCCACCTTATCAGTGCCCATCAGTGAAAGAGAAAACTTATTTACAAAATTTTCGGTCTTTTTTTATTTGTTTCGCAAAGAATAAAAACGGCAGAGGTGATCAAATACCACCAAAAGAAAGGTCTATTTGTGGGAACAAAATTATAAAAATCTAGTTTGGGTATAGTGTAGCACGACCGCGCAATTTTCATTCAAACTGCGACAGCGCTGAAAGCTGAAAATTGGTCTGGGCAGGAAGGTGTATAAATGCCCTGTATTGAAGTGGTTAAAGATGGTGCACCTCTAAAGACCACCTGAGGTTTATCTGGCGGGATGGATTTGAAAAAACTCTGTCATTCTTGACGATGTGCCAGTTTTTGTTTAATATATGTTTAACACTAGAATGCTGGCAAGAGAAATTGGTGATAAAGGGACAACTATAAGCATCTCCTGCTGAACCACCAACCCTTGCAACCAGCAGATCCTTACGATCCATATTGTTAACCTGATCTAGAGTGTTAATAAGGAAGTCAGGGGCATATCCCTTAGCCACAAACCTTTGAGTTAAAATCTGTGTCTGAGCCTGGAACGTACTATCCTCAGTACAATTCCGTTTTAATCTAAGAAACTGGCTCTTGGGCACAGATTTGAGCCACGAGGAATGATGGCAACTATCATTGGGGATAAACGAATTTCTGTCTGTTGGTTTGAAATATGTGGAGGTAACAAAACTGTCCCTACTAACAGAGATCGTAAGGTCCAAGAAATGGATCTGTTCCAAACTGGCCTCGTAACTCAAATGGATGCCCCTGTCATTATTATTAAGAGAGCACATGAATTCAGAAAGGTCGGAATCACTGCCGTCCCATAGAAGGGGGATGTCGTCAATATAACAAACCCACAAGGTCACTTGAGGCCTTGGCTGGGCATAGATGACATTCTCCTCCCACTTGGCAATGAATAAGTTGGCCAGGCTGGGGGCATACTTGGCCCCCATAGCAACCCCTTTGTCTTGACGATAAAAATGTCCGTCAAACCAAAGAAATTATGAGTGGCTGCGTATTCCAATAATATCAAGATAAAATCTATTTGTTCCTGAGGGAGGTTAGAAAACTGGTTCAATAAAAAAGACACAGCATCTAGACCTAACTGGTGAGGGATTACCATATACAAAGATGTAACATCTGCTGATACAAGCTTGGTCCCCACACGTGGCGTCAAATTAGAAAGGAGGTTAATAACATCCCGGGTGTCCTTAATATAGGAACGCATTGAACGCACCAAAGGCTGTAAGAAGAAATCAATGTACTTGCCCACCTGGGATGTGATGGAGTCAATCCCACTAACTATGGGACGACCCTGGGGGCAAGTAAGACTCTTATGTATCTTTGGCAGATAGTAAATTATTGGGGTCCTAGGTGCTTTAGGCACCAGGAATGCCCTTTCTTTTTTGTTTAGGATGTTCAAATCGAAACCCCTAGTGACATAGTAGTGATATAGTAGCCGAGTATAAGTGGCAACGTCCCCTAATATACGGTACATTTCCTGCATATAGTCATCTTTATTTAAGATGACTATACCACCCCCTTTATCCGCAGAGCAGATGACCAAGTTTTTGTTGGCACATAAGGAGTCTATTCCAGAATCAATGTCTTTTTTATTTTTAACAAATTTAACCTGCATATTGTCCAGGTCCTTTAGGGCCAAATCCCTGAAGACTTTCAATGAGGGAGGTAAGTGGCCGGGGGGATTAAACAGTGACACGTTAGATAGACCTGAGTGTGTGAAACCTGAGGTGGATGTCCTCGAAGGGTTAAAAGCGTTTGAAGCCATATATCTCTGGACATTAAGCTTGCGGACACATTTATGAATGTCCATGTACGTTTGGAATTTACTGATATTATGAGGTGGTGCGAATTTTAAACCTCTATTAAGAACTCTAATCTTGGAATCGGTCAGGGTCTGGGAGCTGAGATTGAAAATGCCCGTGCCATCTACGTCCTTGGTCTTTTTGGACTTAATGCGCCTCCCCCCTCTAGTTCCTCTCTTAATTCGACCACCCTTTTTGTTCCTTGGCTGGGTTTGGGAAAACCCCAATTTTGTTGCGCATAACTGTCAACATTGCTGGTCTCCCGATAACCAGCATGGCTAGACCCATACTGACCATCAGAGGTACCACCAATACCCCCCATTCTGGGAGCTGGTTCATAGGCACCATCATTATGACCTCCCATATCCCTAAGGGGTAAAAAACTATTATAAGTAGGGATATTATAATCCGTGTCATGGGGTTGGACGGGAGTACGGTTATCAGAGTAGCCATATCTAGGGTTGGATGTAGAGCCACGCCTACGAGAAGGGGGCGGACCATGCATCAAACCTCTTCCATGACCACGTGGAGGGCCCTGATAGGTGTGGTTTTGTTGGCCACGCCCATAAGCCCGGGAGGGTGGAAATCCACCATGATGGCGACCCCCACCTCTAGCTAAATTGTCATAGTTAGGATTGGGGGAAAAGGGTTGTATAGCACCGTCCCTATGAGACTGTGACTGAGCCACCACAGCAGGGGAACGGGTACGCCCCGTCCCAGAGGCAGTGGGATTATTGGGTGGTCCTTGCATTGGAATCACAGATTGATTCACCACCTGTGGGGTGGTATCCATGGATAGATTAGCCTCACTGGCTTGCTCGGCAAGAAATTTCTTTTGCCATTCGAAGACCGTGTGTGATTCCTAATCCACCATATCCCTGTTGTATTTCTTGTTCTCTATCCTCTTTCTCTAAGAGTTTAAGCAAATTTCTAGATCTATCCAAATATTCCTCTCCCGATTTAAAGGGGGTTATCTTATCTTTAATAAGTTTGATCTCTTCATCCAACCTAGCCAATTTACTGGCTTTTCTTTCAACTAAAAACTTGAAAAGGCTAATCTCCCCGATGATTTTATCATGATATTATTACACATATTTTACACATATTTCAAACCAACAGACAGTTGGTTTATCCCCGATGATAGCTGCCATCATTTCTCGTGGCTCAAATCTGTGCCCAAGAGCCAGTTTCTTGGATTAAAACGGAATTGTACTGAGGATAGTACATTCCAGGCTTAGGCACAGATTTTAACTCAAAGGTTTGTGGCTAAGGGATATGCCCCTGACTTCCTTATTAACACTCTAGATCAGGTTAACAATCTGGATCGTAAGGATCTGCTGGTTGCAAGGGTTGCTGGTTCAGCAGGAGACGCTTATCATTGTCCCTTTATCACCAATTTATCTTGCCAGCATTCTAGGGTTAAACAATTATTAAACTAACACTGACACATCCTCAAGAATGACAGAGTGTTGACATCCATCCTGCCAGATAAACCTCAGGTGGTCTTTAGAGGTGCACCATCTTTAAAAGATAGATTGGCGCCCAATATTTTGAACCCTCCTACGTCTAGACCCAGTTTCTTCTCTGAACTAACTGGATACTACCAATGTAGGTAGTGCCAGGTTTGTTCACTTAAGCGTTGCAAGACAAGAAGGACCGTTAGTTTCACCTTTACCTGTACCTCCAAAACTTTTGTAATTGAGCCTTTCATTACTTGTTCCACGGCTGGGGTTGTATACATGCTTCAGTGTCTGTGTGGCCTGCAGTATGTGGGCCGGACTAAGCGACCCCTGCTGGTGCGCCTAAATGTGCATATAAACAACATACGCAAGGGTTTCACCAAACACTCTGTATGAAAGCACTAACAGCACACAATAGAGATCCATCCAATACAATCTTTCTAGGCTTCGATAAGTTTAAACCCCGTAGCTGTCTAGTTAGAAGCATCTCTAGGTTAGAGATGTCTTGGGTTCACAAAAAAAAGTTATACTCCTTTCGGCCTTAATATCGATGTTAACTCCTTCATCGACAACTCCTAGTGACTTGGTGTATCTTTTACTACTATCTTTATTTTTTTTATTTATCATTTTTTATTTTAATTTAATATATATTATATATATATATATACACACACACACACACACACACACACACATATATTGTTCATATATAGTTTATAAATTTATATATATATATTCTAGTTTCACATATTTCTTCCTTTTTCATACCAATTTCTTGATTATTTGTCAGAGGGACTTTTATACTTTGTAGAATACATTACTTATTTGTTTATGTATTTTTTAATGTTTTTTTTTGCTATATCCTCACTGTATGGCACTCCTTAGTATAGCACTCCTTAGTGCTACATGGGTATTGTAATTTATTGCCTATTTTTGATTACTGAATAGGTGGGATATGGAGAACCGCGGGGCGCCTCTTTGTCAAGGGAGGATGGTGACCACACTCTCCTTATCCTTGGATCTATCTATTTATCCACTGCTTTGCCTACTGGGAGACCCCGCTGCTCAGTGTGTTTCCCCGCCCGCCCATTATGTTTATTTCTCAGTTATTTTTGTATATGTTCTTTATGGCCCTTATGTCCTTTTTTAGATATTAGGACTAGGGATGAGCTTCGAGTTTGAGTCGAACCCATGTTCGACTCGAACATCACCTGTTCGATTGTTCGTCGAATTGTGAACGTTATGGGCCGTTCGCGTCAAATTCGAGTAGCACATCACGGCCCATAATTCACTGCAGCATCGCAGTGCATTGCTGGCTGATGATTGGCCAAGCATGCACTATGACCCGCATGCTTGGCCAATCACAGCGCCGTCTGTACAGAGAGCCGTAATTGGCCAAAGCCAGGGTGGCTTTGGCCAATTATGGCTCAGGGGGTTTAGTACATGCTCCACATTATATAAGGCCGCCTGTGTGGTGGCCTTGTGTAGTGTGTTGCGGGGGCGGAGAGAGATAGACAGATAGATAGAGATAGAGTAGGCAGGCGAGTCAGTTAGCTGCACTTACAGTGTATTGTGTATATATATATATATGCATCCTAGGTGCTGTGTGTATATATATATATATATATATATATATGTATATATACACACACACACATATACATACACATACACAGCATCTAGGACGCAATTCGACGAACAATCGAACAGGCGATGTTTGAGTCGAACATGGGTTTGACTTAAACTCGAGGCTCATCCCTAGTCCTCATATCTAAAAAAGGACATAAGGGCCATAAAGAACATATACAAAAATAATTGAGAAAATAAATATATATATATATATATATATATATATATATATATATATATACACACTGTACTTAGTTTAGCTAGATCCATTCCTGTTGTTCTCTTCCTAATATACTGACAGGCAGGCAGGTGTTTTTATAGTATTTACAGTTAGTGTACTGTGTCCTTTGCACAGTGTGCACCTAAAGCTACCTGAAGAAAATTGCTGGTGTTCTTCTGATCCTATTAGTACCACAGACAGGCAGCTGCAGTATTTACAGTTAGTGTACTGTGTCCTCTGCACAGTGTGCACCTAAAGCTACCCGAGGACAATTGCTGGTGTTCTGATCCTATTAACACCACAGGCAGGCTGCTGCAGTATTAACAGTTAGTGTACTGTGTCCTCTGCACAGTGTGCACCTAAAGCTACCTGAAGACAATTGCTGGTGTTCTTATGATCCTATTAGTACCACAGGCAGGCAGCTGCAGCATTTACAGTTAGTGTACTGTGTCCTCTGCACAGTGTGCACCTAAAGCTACCTGAAGAAAATTGCTGGTGTTCTTCTGATCCTATTAGTACCACAGGCAGGCAGTTGATTCTGCTAGCTGCAGTTTAATCAGTATATATATATATATATATATATATATATATATATATATATATATATACACACACACACACATCCCAGCTTTGTGCAGCTACATCTCACTGCAGGCCATTAGTATGTCTGGAAGGCCAACAAGGAGAGGCAGACAGTCACAAGGCTCTGTGTCTAGAGGCAACAGTGCTGGTCGTGGACACGGTGCATCCTCATCAGCACGTGGCCGTGGGACACGCTTGACCTTTTTTTCGGCAGCTGGCCATGTTGAGCTGCAACATGCCGAAGACTTGGTAGAGTGGATGACCAAGCCGTCCTCATCCTCCTCATCCTCTCTCACCCAGGCTCAGGGTACTTTGTCTGGCAAAGCAGCTGCCAACGTGGCCTCTTCCCTCGGCTCAATGGCATCAGTCACTCCTTCCCTAGCTCCACTATGTCCTCCTTAGGAGTCCCCCGAACTGTTTGACCACAGTGTTGGGTACATGCTCCAGGATGATGCCCAGCATTTTGAAGGCTCCGATGATGGTACCCAGCTAGAGGAAGGCAGTAACGTGAGCCCAGAGAGAGGGGGTGCCCAAGAAGGACAGAAATCTGGCAGTCATGTTCCCCCAGCTGCAGCATACTGCCAGCTTTGCTCCAGTGATGAGAAGGGAGGGGATGATGAGGAAGGCACTGACTCCATGTGGGTGCCTGATAGGAGAGAGGAGGAGGAGCATCTCCAATGAGGCAGGATGCCCTCCAGGGGCCAGCTTAAGGGCAGCACACCGACTGGATCACACCACAGAGCTCCACATGTGCAGGGCGCTGCTGTCTCTGCGCATTATTCCAAAAGTTCTTTGGTGTGGGCCTTTTTTGAGACGAGTGCATCAGATTGCACCGCTGCTATTTGCAACATATGTCTCAAGCGTATCTCGCGTGGCCAAAACATCACTCGCTTGGGCACCACATGCTTGACCTGCCATGCAGTTAGTTGGCAAGCGTACCTAAAAGACCCACACCAAAAAACAAAGCGTACTTCGCCTTGTTCCTCATCAGCTGGAATCTCCAACCCCACTATACCTTCAGTCCTCTCTGAAACCTGCACTGAGAGGAATGAAGGTGTAGAATTAGGTGTGTCACAGCCAAGTACTTGTGGGCAATCTGCTATCGGTACACTGACGTCAGATTTTCCCTGCCCCAGCTGCTGCACCGCCGAAAGAAGTTTGCTCCCAGCCATCCACATGCCCAGCGGTTGAATGCTAGCTTGACTAAATTGCTAGCACTTCAACCGCTGCCTTTTCAGTTGGTAGACTCTGCCCCCTTCCGTGAGTTTGTGGAATGTGCGGTTCCTCAGTGGCAGGTTCCCAAACGCCACTTTTTCTCACGGAAGGCCATTCCGGCTCTCTACCAGCATGTGGAAGGCAATGTCTTGGCCTCGCTGGACAGGGTGGTCAGCGGTAAGGTGCATATTACCACTGACTCATGGTCCAGCAGGCATGGACAGGGATGTTACTTATCTTTCACCGCGCACTGGGTGACTCATCTGGCAGCTGGGAAGGATGCAGGACAGGGTGCAGTAGTGTTGGAGGTTGTTCCACCACCACGCCTCCAAAATTCTACTAGTGGTGATTCTGCCACACCTCTCTCCTCCACCCCCTCCTCTTCTTCTTCCTCCATGGCCTCTTCCTGTGCTGATTTGTCATCGGAACCAGCGGTGCTCCGTAGGCGTTCAAACGGCTATGCAAGCACGCAGGCAATAATATGCCATGTGGTGCTTGAGCTGGTGTGCTTGGGGGACAGGAGCCACACTGGGGCAGAGATTCTGTCAGTTTTGCAGGGACAGATTCAGAGGTGGTTGACACCACACCAGCTTAAGCCAGGAATGGTGGTTTGCGACAATGGCACCAACCTCCTCTCCACCCTCTGACAGGGCCAACTGACCCATGTGCCCTGTTTGGCTCACGTCCTTAACTTGGTGGTGCAGCGGTTCTTGGGTAGGTACCCGGGCTTACAGGTTGTCCTGAGGCAGGCCAGGAAAGTCTGTGTGCATTTCCACAGGTCATATAATGCCAGTGCTCAGCTGGCTGACCTCCAAAAGGAATTTAACATGCCCAAGAACCGCCTAATCTGTGACATGCCCACCAGGTGGAACTCAATGTTGGCCATGCTGCAGCGACTGCACATGCAGCAGAGGGCCATCAATGAGTACCTATGCGACTATAGCACCAGGACAGGGTAAGGGGAGCTTGTTTTTTTTTTCCCCACGCCAGTGGGCTATGATCAGGGATGCATGCACTGTCCTGTAACCATTTGAGGAGGCCACAAGGATTGTGAGCAGTGACAGTGCATGCATCAGTGACACTGTCCCCTTTATCCACCTGTTGGAGCACACACATCGTGGAATAATGGACAGGGCACTTGAGGCAGAACAGAGGGAGGAAGAGGAGGACTTCCTTACCTCTCAAGGCCCCCTTTATCCAGACAGTGTTCCTGCGTGCCTGCCAATCACACAGGAAGAGGAGGAGGAGGATTGTGTCAGCATGGAAGTGGAGCCTGGCACTCAGCATCAGCAGCAGTCTTCAAGGGATCATTTACAGTCCGAAGAAACCCATGGACTTGTACATGGCTGGGAGGAGGTGGGTGCGGATCATGTCGTCCTTAGTGACCTAGAGGACTCTGGACCGAATGCCTCAGCAAACCTACGCTGCATGGCCTCCCTGATCCTGCAAAGCCTGCGGAAGGATCCTCGTATTCGTGGTATCAAGGGGAGGGATCATTACTGGCTGGTCCACATTACAAGGGTAAGGTTGCGGACTTTATCTTGCCCTCGCAGAGGGAGCAGAGGATGAAACATCTTCGGGAGGCCTTGTAAAAAGGTTTGTGCAACGCGTTTCCAGAGCCTGGGAGGTTACAATTTCCTGGTATTCCTGGACAACATGTTGCTGAGGCTTCGGTCAGTCACAGAAGGAGCGGTGGAGAAGGTGGCCATCTGACTGATGCGTTTAGACAATTTTTTAATCCGCAGCCCCAAGGTATGATCGGTTCCAGCAACCATCGCCAGCATCTGATTCACATGGTGCTGGAAAACCTAGGGGCAAGATCAGACTTGGACACCGTTTCCACGGAAAATCCTCTGGGTTACTGGGTCTTGAGGATGGAACACTGGCCAGAGCTTGCACCATATGCAATTGAGCTACTGGCCTGTCCTGCATCCAGCGTTCTTTCGGAACGCACATTCAGTGCTGCTGGAGGCTTTGTAACCGATCACAGGGTGCATCTGTCCACCGAATTGGTCGATTGTCTGACATTCATAAAAATGAATCAGTCTTGGATCACCAGCTACCAAGCACCTGATGCTAATGTAACCAAATAATTTTTTTTTTTTAATGTGAGATCCCTTCAAGACTGCCTATGCTGATGCTGAGTGACTATCCTGTTATGCTGAGTGACCATCCTCTTCTTCCTCAATTTTCATGCTGATAGCTTGTAAGTAGGGATAAGCCGAACACGCCCCTATTCGGTTCGCACCAGAACATGCAAACAGGCAAAAAATTTGAACACGCGACACCGTTAAAGTCTGTGGGACACGAACATGAATAATCAAAAGTGCTAATTTTAAAGGCTTATATGCAAGTTATTGTCATAAAAAGTGTTTGGGGACCTGGGTCCTGCCCCAGGGGACATGGATCAATGCAAAAAAAAGTTTTAAAAACGGCCGTTTTTTCGGGAGCAGTGATTTTAATAATGCTTAAAGTGAAACAATAAAAGTGTGATATTCCTTTAAATTTCGTACCTGGGGGGTGTCTATAGTATGCCTGTAAAGGGGTGCATGTGTTTAGAACAGTCTGACAGCAAAATGACATTTCAAAGGAAAAAAAGTCATTTAAAACTACTCGTGGCTATTAAACACCAATACACATAAAAGTTCATTGATAAAAGCGGCATGGGAATTCCCTACAGGGGAACCCCGCACCAAATTTTTTTTAAAAAATGGCGTGCGGTACCCCCAAAAAACCATACCAGAGCCTTATCCGAGCACGCAACCTGGCAGGCCGCAGGAAAAGAGGGGAGGACGAGAGAGCGCCCCCCTTCCAGAACCGTACTAGGCCACATGCCCTCAACATTGGGAGGGTGCTTTGGGGTAGCCCCCCAAAACATCTTGTCCCCATGTTGATGGGGACAAGGGCCTCATCCCCACAACCCTTGACCGGTGGTTGTGGGGTCTGCGGGTGGGGGGCTTATCGGAATCTGGAAGCCCCCTTTAACAAGAGGACCCCCAGATCCTGGCCCTCCCCCCTGTGTGAAATGGTAAGGGGGTACAAAAGTACCCCTACCATTTCACAAAAAAACTGTCAAAAATGTTAAAAATGACAAGAGACAGTTTTTGACAATTCCTTTATTTAAATGCATTTTCCTTCGGTTTCTTCCTCCATCTTCTTCTTCTGGTTCTTCCTCCGGTGTTCTCGTCCGGTATCTTCCTCCGCGGCGCCTTCTTCTCTTCATCTTCTTCTCGGGCCGCTCCGCATCCATGATTGGATGGGAGGCTCCCGCTGTGTGACGCTTCTTGTCTTCTGACGGTTCTTAAATAACGGAGGGCGAGTGACCCCACCCCCCTCTGACATCACGGGGAATGTCACAGGGAAGTCCACGTCAAGTCCCCGTGCGTCAGAGGGGGGCGGGGTCACCGGGTGGCCCCGCCCTCCATTATTTAAGAACCGTCAGAAGACGAGAAGCGTCACACAGCGGGAGCCTCTCATCCAATCATGGATGCGGAGCGGCCCGAGAAGAAAATGAAGAGAAGAAGGTGCCGCGGAGGAAGATGCCGGACGAGAACACCGGAGGAAGAACCAGAAGAAGAAGATGGGAGGAAGAAACCGAAGGAAGATAGAAGATAGAAGAAAGAAGAAGCATTTAAATAAAGGAATTGTCAAAAACTGTCTCTTGTCATTTTTAACATTTTTGACACTTTTTTTGTGAAATGGTAAGGGTACCCTTACCATTTCACACAGGGGGGAGGGCCGGGATCTGGGGGTCCCCTTGTTAAAGGGGGCTTCCAGATTCCGATAAGCCCCCCGCCCGCAGACCCCACAACCACCGGGCAAGGGTTGTGGGGATGAGGCCCTTGTCCCCATCAACATGGGGACAAGATGTTTTGGGGGCTACCCCAAAGCACCCTCCCAATGTTGAGGGCATGTGGCCTGGTACAGTTCAGGAGGGGGGGCGCTCTCTCGTCCTTTTCCTGCAGCCTGCCAGGTTGCGTGCTTGGATAAGGGTCTTTTTTTCCTTTGAAATGTCATTTTGCTGTCAGACTGTTCTAAACATGGGAAACATGCGCCCCTTTACAGGCATACTATAGACACCCCCCAGGTACAAAATTTTAAGGATTATTACACTTTTATTGTTTCACTTTGCGCATTATTAAAATCACTGCTCCCGAAAAAACGGCCGTTTTTAAAACTTTTTTTTAATTGATCCATGTTCCCTGGGGCAGGACCCAGGTCCCCAAACACTTATTATGACAATACCACGCATATAAGCCTTTAAAATTAGCACTTTTGATTTCTCCCATAGACTTTTAAAGGGTGTTCCGCGGCTTTCGAAATTGCTGCGAACACCCCAAATTGTTCGCTGTTCAACGAACTGGCGAACAGCCGATGTTCGAGTCGAACATGAGTTCGACTCGAACTCGAAGCTCATCCCTACTTGTAAGAACAGTTTTGGTTCTGGGCCCTGCCACCAGTGGCTAAGGCCCAATTTTTCTGCCCCTGTTTAACAGGGGCGTGTAGTTACAATTTTTTATGCAATACTTTGCAGCAGGGCTCATTCCTGGGCTCCAACTATAGTATCTGAGGGGTTGCAGTGTTGTGGCACCAGCACCAGTGCACAAGGCTCAATTTTTCAGGTCCTGTTTAACAGGGGCGTATAATTACAATTTTTGATGCAATACTTTGCAGCAGGGCTCATTCCTGCGCTCCAACTATAGCATCTGTGAGGGGTTGCAGGGGGTGGCACCAGTGCCTAAGGCCCAATTTTTCTGCCCCTGTTCAACGGGGACATGTAATTACAATTCTTGACCTAATATTTCACAGCAGGGCCCATTCCTGCGCCCACCAAGAGTAACTGAGAGGACTTACAGTGTTGTGGCAACACCACCACCACCACCAAAGGCCCAGTTTTTCTGCCCTTGTTCAACAGGTGCATGTAATTACAATTCTTGATATAATATTTCACAGCAGGGCCCGTTCCAGCGCCCACCAAGAGTAACTGTGAGGACTTATGCCCCGTACACACGGTCGGACTTTGTTTGGACATTCCGACAACAAAATCCTAGGATTTTTTCCGACGGATGTTGGCTCAAACTTGTCTTGCATACACACAGTCACACAAAGTTGTCGGAAAATCCGATCATTCTAAACGCGGTGACGTAAAACACGTACGTCGGAACTATAAACGGGGCAGTGGCCAATAGCTTTCATCTCTTTATTTATTCTGAGCATGCGTGGCACTTTGTCCATCGGATTTGTGTACACACGATCGGAATTTCCGACAATGGATTTTGTTGTCGGAAAATTTTATGTCCTGCTCTCAAACTTTGTCGGAAAATCCGATGGAAAATGTGTGATGGAGCCTACACATGGTCGGAATTTCCGACAACAAGGTTCTATCGCACATTTTCCATCGGAAAATCTGACCGTGTGTACGGAGCATTACAGTGTTGTGGCACCAGCACCACCACCGCCACCAAAGGCCCAATTTTTCTACCACTGTTCAACAATGGCATGTAATTACAATTCTTTATCTAATATTTCACAGCAGGGCTTGTTCCTGCGCCCACCAAGAGTAACTGTGAGGGCTTACAGTGTTGTGGCAACACCAACACCTAGGGCCCCAATTTCTGCAGAGTATATAGGGCAGGCCCCTACTTTCAAACATCCAACTTACAAACTACTCCTACTTGCAAACGGAAGGAGACCTTTGTCCATGCCGTTTGTCTCACTGATTTTCATCCATATTGCCGGGACCCGACATTACATTAAAGCCGCAAGCATTTTTAAATTACTTTTATTCCTTTACAAATGTCATTTTGTTCAGGGACTGTTCTAAGCACGGGAAACATGCGCCACTTTACAGGCATACTATAGACACCCCCCAGGTATGATATTTAAAGGAATATTTCACTTTTTTTTCACTTTAAGCATCATTAAAATCACTGCTCCCGAAAAAACGGCCGTTTTAAAAACTTTTTTGCATTGATACATGTCCCCTTTTTAGGACAATAACTTGCATATTAGCCTTTAAAATTAGCACTTTTGATTTCGAACGTTCGAGTCCCATAGCCTTTAACGGGTTCTAAAGTTCGTGCAAACTTTCAGTCCGTTCGCAGGTTCTGGTGCGAACCGAACCGAGGGGGTGTTCGGCTCATCCCTAGTCAGCAGGTGGATATGGCAGCAGAACCGCCTGGTGGCAGATGAGCTGGCACTAGCTGTGTGAAGTTGGCACATCATGTTTGTAAAACATGTTTGTGCTGATTTGTGCCACAAAAATGAGTGTTTTGTGTCGGTTCAGTTTCTGAGATATTAGATATTCAAATTAATGTAAGCCCCACCCACTTTGCACCTCATGTTGCTGAATTTAAAAAAAAACATGCCATATGTTTGTGCCGCAAAAATAAACGTTTGTGTCACTTTGGTTTCGGAGATTTTGTGCGTTATAGTTGCTTAAACCCCGCCCACTTTGCAACCCATGTTGTTGAATTTTAAAAACAAACACGCCATTCGTTTGTGCTGCGTTTGTGCCACAAATATAAACTTTTGTGCCACTTTGGTTTCGGAGATATTGTGCGTTATATGTTGCTAAACCACACTGACTTTACACGTTATTATATCGTTATTAAATCTTACATATAGAACTTACAGAATCTATACTCAGCTTGGGTTTCCTTAAAGTGGATGTAAACCCAATGTCATCCTTTCTAACCTACTGCCATAGGGGTTATCTATAAGGATATACCTGCTTCCTGCATGTATCCTTACCTGCCTCTGTCTGTTATTAGAGCCGAAAAACTGTATATTCTGTGGGTGGGTCTGTTGTCTGAGGCTCGGTGGGTGGAGTCGTGATGTCATTAGACTCCCCGCCCACCTCTACACTCCCCTTGTCAATATGCATTTTCTCTGTGTAGTTCTAACACTGAACTTCTGCTATGACCTCCAGTGAAAAGACAGGAAAGCCACCACATGACTTCAGCATGCCAAATCATGGTGAGGTGTGGAACAGCCAATCCTTGCAGAGCTGTTGAAGAAAGGAGTGGGGGAGGGAATTTAAAAATACTGCATGTCTCTTAGGCTAATGCACGAGATGTAAATCACCTGTCACTCACAGCAAGGGGGAGTATTTGACAAAGTTTTTCTCAGTTTGTCAAGAATTGTCTCACTGAACAATAAAAAGGGGATTGCTCAGAGATGGATTAACTCTGTGTTTCAAGACTGGGCTCAAATGATAGCAAATCTTATACTCTACAGTATGATATAAAAAAAAAAAAAATAAATAAATTTCGGGTTTACATCCAGTTTAATGTAATGCTCCTCCCACTAACAGGCACTGCACTTCATACTGTACCCTGGAAAAGGCATGACCATTGTAGAACAGATGTACCATCTTTAGCCAATAACTGCCAGACCAACCCCATACTCCATCCCACCCATACCATTAAATCCCATTAATGGAGACCACACCATAAATGGAGTAAAAAATTGGCTGTAGGAGCCTCTTTATTAACAAATAAACTTAAATGAACATAAACCGTAAAAAACATTTATTAAACCAAAAACCCATCAGTCACTAATCACGTTGGTCTTTGCAAGAACCCCAAACTATCGTATGTTCAAGAATGCACTGCAGTACCTTTTACTATACTAGGCCTCCAGCCGACATACTGGCTCAGGGATAACCCACTAACCGCAGTGCACCCATTAACCAATTCCAGCTAAACCACGTTACCTGGAATACACCAGAGGGACCTATCCCGAATCTTTCCTTATCCAAGGTTTCTTTATTCGCCAGTAAAGACCAACCTCCGCCACAGCGCACAAGGGGAAGACCTTACCCTTGAATGCCCCTCCACAGCCTCAAAGCTCTCTGAATACCATCCTGCAACCCCAGGGCTCACAAATCAATTCCCACCACATTGAAGTGTACCCCGTCACCCCAAAGGTATCCCCAAGTATCCGTTTCCAGTTCCAAATGCCAGATAACCAGGCCCCCATTCCTAACTACAAATCAGCCTACCTCCCTGTTGACCTTTTTGACCTTATTGAGCCACTCCACCGACCTAGCCAAATGCCAAGTCGTCTGAGCAATGATGTCGGACCACACGACGAGCATATCTGGGAACGCCATACGGTGCTGCAGGAAATAAAACATGGACCTCAGTCCTAAATCATTGCCGCCGATGTGTAGCATAAAAACGTTCGGCGGTCTTTCCAGTCGTGCAAAGCGATGCACTTCCGACACCATTCTGCTCCACAGCATGCCCGGTACCCCCAACGAGTGGACACAGGCTTCCTGCCTAGAAATGCCTAGTTGCCTACCATTGGGCCTAATGTCTGCTCGCTTGGCCCCCCAAAACACATAGGAGTGGCCCAGGCTTACACAGGCTTACCAACACAGAACACTCACAAAATGACCTACACCCCCCCCCCAATCAGACAACAGTTGAGGATGAACATATAGCTGGAACCTTTTCCATTCCCACCTACCAATGCGCTTGGCCGCTTTGTCATCCAACCCACACCTGGCGGCTTTCGTTTCCGCCCCAATTCAGAATGAGTGCAAGATGAATTCTCTCCTCCAAACCCAATGCCCTTAAACATTTACGGAAAATGGATATGCATTGAAATCTGGACAAGGGAGACCCATCTGCATGTAACAAAAAGGACCCAGCCAAATCCGGGCGCACTGTGAGAAACTCTCTGACAGCTCCTACCGGACACAAGGGCAAAGCCGGCACAACAAAAATCTGAACCCTTCTGCCCCTGCCAGCCTGATCCGTTTTGGACCATCGCAAAAGCAGGGATATCCTGTCCTCCCCACAGGTGACCTCCCGATCCAACATACCCCATGGACCCTCTTGGAAGGGCTGACTAGTTCGCTAATCCGAAAAGCTACAAAAAAAGCCAGAGAGAAGGCCGTTTTAAACAAAGAGACCTCGTAGGCTGAGGAACACAGGGTAACCAACTGAGCTAAAACATTTAGCAGAATATCAAAAGAAACAGGGCGCCTGGAATCCCTGTGCTTCTGAAACCTACAATACCCCTTTAGATAGAAATATATAAACCTCGCGCCAAAAATTATTGTGAATTATTAAATAAAAGCTGCTATCCCCTAAACTAGATGTGAATTTTAGTGCAAATGAGAAATGTATGTGGTGGGGGGCGCTAGGTCTAAGTTTAAAATGGCTACGTTGCATAGAAAATATCATACCCCAAAAAATTATTAATGTGCCATACAAAAATACTAAATATATATATAAAATTGGATATAAATAGTGCATATATCAAAGGGATTACAACCATGCAATCCCTGCATGTGTTAAAAAATATTTATTATTATATATATTTATTAATTATTTATTAAAATAATATATTTTTTAACACATGCAGGGATTGCATGGTTGTAATCCCTTATATATATACACTATTTGTATCCAGTTTTATATATATATTTAGTATTTTTGTATGGCACATTAATAATTTTTTGGGGTATGATATTTTCTGTGCAATGTAGATACCCCTTTAGAGCCTGTCGGACCCAAAAATCTTTTGTGAAATCACGACAGCCCTGCAATTTGAAGAAAAATGCTAATCCTGCCAATTTCCGCTCCACGACTGAGACCAACACCCTCTCCTCAAGGTTCCGTGAAACAAAGTAAAGGACCAGCAACCTCACCTCTTGCTCCACCACAGCTTGCTGCAGCAAAGACAACCACTCTTGCCATAATTTATTATAGGCTGCCCACGTCATGTCACGCACTGACCGTCTGATCCAAGGCAATCCTCCACAGCCATTTGGGACAAGGGACCCTGCTTTGCTCCACTGCCGGTGCCAACTCCTGGAACCTGGCCCACTGAAAGCGAGACAATGTGTCAGCTAAGCCGTTCTCAACTCCCGGGAGGTGAACAGCATGAAGAAAAACATTTAACTGTAGACAACGTAACACTAGGTGCTGAAGAAGTCGGACCACGGGTGGCGACAAGGTTGTGACACTGTTGATGTACCACCCCAAGATTGTCACCGTGAAAACGCACTTTAAGGTTCTTCTTAGGCACGACCCCCAGGGGCGAAATCACCAAATCTGCTAAAGGCTGCGAGGGGAAAGGGCCACCCATGCGGCCCAACGCAAGTTCCTTCTGCAGTTTCTCAGAAACCACTGCAGGATGTTGCAAGGCCGAATGCAAGTTCTGGGACACTGGTGGAACAGAGGCCAGGGAACAAGGTATGCGGAAGCCTTCAGGGAAACCCACCCCTAACAACCAAGCAGCCTCCTGATCCAGATATCTATAGAGGAAAGGCCGCATCCTTTCCACCCTCACTAACGTCATCCCTTTTGTTAGCAGACTCGTCGGCACGGCCCTTCCCCTGTTTCAAGCAGCGGGACAAGGGATGCAAACCTCCGCAGCCAAAGCACTCGTGCTAGTAATGGCAAGCCCCCCAAACTTGCAGGAGCCCTCATAATACTGCCAGCAGACACCCCTTTTCTTTGCAAGCCGGTTGTCCGGGGGTAGATGTGCCACTGGCCCCCCCTGGAAAAAACTGATTAGGGGCCCGCGCCGAGGTCATAAATCGCATCTACAAACTAATGTCCTTGTGGTCCCACCGCAAGGACGGGCAGATAGATCTCTGCTGCTGGAACTGTTCGTCATACCTCAACCATGCGGATTCCCCGTAGACCCTGTAGGCCTCCCTGATGGCGTCAAGATAACAGAAGAGCGCCGAACAGTGTTCCGGATTCTTCTCCCCAACTACACTTGCCATAATGGCAAAAGCCTGCAGCCAATTAGGGAAAGTCCGCGGGATAAGCCTGTACAGCCGTTTTTCTTCATCCTCCTTTTTGCTCTCCTCTGGCTTGACCCTACCCAGATAAAATTTTTCCAGGGGTAGCAGAGAGAATATCCTCACATACTCACCCTTCCAAATTTTTTTGTGGAATTCTGGCTTCAGGTGCGCACCCAGAGGCCCCTCAAAACAAATGTAAACCTCACATTTCGCAGAGTCGGCCAATCTGACTGAATCCTGTTTGGTAACGGCCTCCCCCCGACGTCTCAGCCTTGTCCCTCAACGCCAACTTGTGCCCCGCCGCAGACTGGCCCGGCGCCATGATTGCCACAGCAGCGGGCACCACCACCGCAGGGGATCAACCCTGGACACCGAAGCCAGCCTCGTCGCCTCTGACCCACACACCAGCGGGATCCACGCCAACAACGGCATGGTTTGGGTACTCGTTTCTGGTTCAAATAGCTGGACCAGCTCCCTCAAACCCAAAAGGAACCACTGCAACCCATCATCTGACCTAGATGTGGCTTGATCACGGCCTGCACTAGAAGGTTCAGAAAGCGTGGGCAAATCAGAACGCAGAGCTGCCACCTCCATGCGGGAAAGTGCCCCCCCCCTAGACACACATTATCATCAACAGCAGAAAACACAGACATGTTAGAAGAAGTAGTAAACTTACCAGGCTGCCTAGGAAGGATCCCACCAGCCGCAGGTCCCGACTCCATTGATGCAGGGCATCCATGCGACTCCTCCCCCTCTGAAGCGACAACTTGCCCTCCGATCTCTCATCTATCTCCACGTCTCCTCTCTCCGGCAGCACCCCAGGAGTAGTGGCCCTGGATGCTGAGGATTCGTGTGGCTGCTGGCCCGCCTGCTTGCACCAGCTCCACCCATCGACTTCTGGGTCACCTTACTAGAGCGCCCAGAGCCCTGGGCGCTCGCCGCTGGTCTCACACCGCCGCTCCTCCACACCTCTGACATCACCTGGTGCTGGCTGGTCTTGGGAAAGCCACCAGCCATGGTGGTAAAGGGCCTGGGGGCCATAGCAGCACGATTCCCCTGCCGAGGCTCTGCCCCAGCTGACTCATCGCCGGGGGAGGAGCCCACCTGTTCCTGATGCCGGGCAGGCCTGGGAGAGACACAGACACCCCCGTAAGCCCTGCCCCCGACGATGAAGGGGATTCCTTCCAGGAGCACCACACGCGGGCACAGTAGTCCTGAAGGGGCCTGCATGGGACTCCCAATGTGGCACCGAGCTCTGGGGGAGGAGACCGGAGAGAAGCACTCCAGGGGCCGAGGCCTCCGAGCTCGTACGGACTCCTGCCCCCCTGTCCCTGACCCAGAGGATCGATCTCGCAGGACAGATGAGAGCTGCTCCTGCAGCCACTCCGCTCCTCTGGACGCCACCTCCACCCTGAGCTGGGAAAGCAGCCTGTCCATGTTTGCCATCTCGTCCAGCAACTGTAGGGGATCCAAGTTGCTACCCGCGCTGTGAGATCCCCTGGCTGCGGGGTTTCAGCAACTATAACGCACAATATCTCCGAAACCAAATGGCACAAAAGTTTATTTTTGCGGCACAAACCAGCAGAAACACGGCACAAACTAATGGCGTGTTTGTTTTTAAAATTCAGCAACATGGGGTGCAAAGTGGGCGGGGCTTACATTGAATTGAATGTTTAATATTTCAGAAACCAAACCAGCACAAACACAAATTTTTGTGGCACAAACGAATGGTATGTTTTTATTCAGGTTTTACAAACATGGAGTGCCAACTTCACGCAGCTATAACGCACAATATCTCCGAAACCAAAGGGGCACAAAAGTTTATTTTTGCGGCACAAACCAGCAGAAATGCGGCACAAACGAATGGTGTGCTTGTTTTTAAAATTCAACAACATGGGGTGCAAAGTGGGTGGGGTTTCAGCAACTATAATGCACAATTTCTCAGCAACCAAAGTATCACAAACATTTATTTTTGCGGCAAAAACCAGCACAAACGCAGCACAAATGAATGGCGTGTTTGTTTTTAAAATTCAGCAACATGGGGTGCAAAGTGGGCAGGAGTTTCAGCAACTATAACGCACAATATCTCCGAAACCAAAGCGGCACAAACGCTCATTTTTGCGGCACAAATCAGCACAAACGAGGCACAAATGAATAGTATATTTTTATTCAGGTTTTACAAACATGGGGTGTTCACACAGCTAGTGCCAGCTCATCTGCCACCAGCCGGTTCTGCTGCCACATCCACCTGCTGACTGCTGCCACCACGCAGTCTACTGGACTGATCACAGACACTCATACCTCGCTGTGCTCCCATGGCTGCTGTCTAAAGAGGAGCTCACTAACCAGGTATGTGACAGGAGGGCGGGGTGATGTCATCATCTGGAAAAAACAAATTGCTATTATCTTAAAATTTTTATTTTTATGACACAAAAAAACACAAAGGTAGCACTTACAAAGATTTGTTTTTAAGATTTAATAACATGGGGTGCAAAGTGGGTGGGGTGTTATCAAATATAAACAAGCTGTTATAACTAAAAAAAACATAATAGCACAAATAACATTTTTAGCAGCACAAACGAGGCACTAACCAACCAGCCCAATTTCGTGTCTTTTGAATGAATGAGTGAATGAATGAATGAGTGACTTGTATAGCGCTACCTACGTGAACTGAATCGCCTCAGGGCGCTTTTGCTGCTGGTGTCCATCTGCGGTATAGCGCAGTCCTTTGCCCCATGGGGTCCCAACACGCTTACAAACACATACACATACAACATACAAATATTTGGCCAATTTTTTTTTCGACAGGATCTAATTAACCTACCAGCATGTCTTTGGAGTGTGGGAGGAAACCGGAGTACCCGGAGGAAACCCACGCAGGCACAGGGAGAACATGCAAACTCCAGGCAGATTGTGTTGTGGTCGGGATTAGAACCAGTGACTCTATTGCTGCTAGGTGAAAGTGCTATCCACTACACACTGTGTTGCCCTTTTGGATGTCCTTAGGGGGGCTCAGTGACCTTTGGTGACCTTTAATAAATTATTAATAACGCAAAAACGATAAAAGATAGAACAAAAATGTAAACAGCACAAATGTAGCACTAAAGAAACACACTTGAGTTTTTATTTGTGCTGACTGGGGGGGGGGGGCAAAGTGGGTGGGGTTTAAAAAAAACAGTTATAGCTTAAAAACCATAACAGCACAAATAAAAAAGTTTTAGCAGCACAAACAGCACAAATGTAGCACTAACCAACGAGACCAGTTTTGTGCCATTTGGGCGTTGTAGAGGGGCTAAGAGACCTTTAATAAATTATTAATAAATTGATTGAATTGATATTGACTGACCGCTTACATACATTTTTGGTAATCTGCGTTTATATTCCCATGTCCTGCAAACTGAAAATTGACTGACCGCTTACATACATTTTTGGTAATCTGCGTTTATATTCCCATGTCCTGCAAACTGAAAATTGACTGACCGCTTACATACATTTTTGGTAATCTGTTTGTCACCGCTGTCTCAACTACATCTGTAGCCATGCTCACATTATTTCAATGTTTATTTAGCCATTAAGTCTTACCTAAATTATGGGTTTCCTTATCTTTACAATTTTGGCCTTTTAGTCCCCTTGCAGTTTGATTGTGGTGTGAAAGTTATGCCCTGCTTGCTGTGTTCCTAATATGCCCTCCTAATTGATTAATTGCCAGATTCCATCCACACCCAACACAGTATATAACAAGGCTTTCTTTACGGGGGAGCACATACAGGGGTTCTTCCAAAGAAGTGGCGTTCTTAAAATAAGTGGCACTTCTGCTCTTGCACTTCAGCGATTTGCACAAAGCAAACCATAGCAGATTGCAGGTGATCTCATTTTCATACTATCTCTCCTTCTCTGAAACATGCACTCTTTACCTCTCCTCCTTTTCACAATTGCTGCCTCTCTCCTCAAGCTCTCTTTTCTACATCCCTCTGCTCCACCACACAATCTGTACATATCACCCTCACTTCTCCCCTCCCCCTATTACTGCACTCATCACCTCTTTCTAACTCTAAGCCCACTTGCTAACATACCCCCCAGGATACTGAAGCATGTCCACTCATACAAATCATATTCTCATATTACCTCCCTCACTCTTCTGCTTCTACTAATCGCTAGAGATATTTCCCCAAACCCTGGGCCTCCCTTATTTAACTGTACCCAACACACCCATCACCCTACATCCTCTGGCAGTAGTCGCAATCTACACAATTTAGTCTCCATTCCTCTTCTTCCCAACACCAGCCTCCCTCTCTCCTGCGCCCTCTGGAACGCCCGCTCTGTCTGCAACAAACTCACTGCTGTTCATGACCTCTTTGTCACTAATTCCTTCAATCTACTTGCTCTCACTGAAACCTGGCTCCACGAATATGACACCCCTTCTCTTGCTTCCCTCTCTCAGGGTGGCCTTCACTGGACTCACTCCCCTAGGCCTAATGGACGCAAGGGAGGTGGAGTGGGATTCCTCCTATCCCCCCAGAGCACCTTCCAGGTTATTCACCCTCCTCCCTCTTTTTCCCTCTCATCATTCGAAGCCCACTGTATACGTCTATTCTCTCCTATTTCCCCAAGAATTGCTGTGATTTACCGGCCCCCTGGACCATTATCAGCTTTCCTTGATGAGTTTTCTGCCTGGCTACCCTACTTTCTCTCTTCGGATATTCCAACAATCCTTCTCGGTGATTTCAACATCCCTGCTAATACAAACACTCCTGCTACTCTAACCTCTTCATTTGACCTGAAGCAATGGGTACAGGCTTCTACTCACTCTGATGGCAATACCCTTGACCTTGTGTTCTCCTACCTATGCACTCCATGCAACTTCTCAAACAATCCTTTTCCTCTCTCCGACCACCATCTTATTAGTTTCTCTCTCCCCCTGTCTTCCACCACCTTTCCCTCCAATCGCCTAACCATCACCAGTAGAAACTTTCGCAACTTCAACTCCTCTCTCCTCTATTCTGCTACTGACCACCTCTATGACAAAATCTCTCCCCTGTCCTGCCCCAACCAAGCCACATCCATCTACAATAAATCTCTGTCCACCACCCTGGACAAGCTCGCTCCCCTCACTACACGCAGAACCAGGCCTCGACCCCTACAACCCTGGCAAACAGATGACACCAAAAGTCTCAAAAAACGTAGTCGTGCTCTTGAGCGTCTGTGGCACAAGACTAAGTCTCTCAAAGACTTCAATCAATACAAATCTGCCCTCCAAAAATACTATTCTCTCCTCCACACTGCCAAGCAAACCTATTTTACAACTCTTATTAACACCTTCTCATCCAATCCCCGTAAACTCTTCTCTACCTTCAACTCTCTACTTTGTCCTCCACCGCCTCCACCCACTGACTCACTCACTGCCCAGGAGATTGCTAATCACTTCAAAAACAAGATTGATACAATCCATGATGAAATCTCCATTCTACAGGTATCTCCCCCAGCTAAGACCCCATGTCAACAGGTACAACTGACACTCCCTCTATTCAAATCTGCTACTACAGATGAAGTTGCTAAACTCTTTTCTATCGCCCACCTAACCACCTGTCCCCTGGACCCTATTCCCTCTCAAATGCTACGGTCACCCTCTGTCCCCATCCTACACTCTCTAACTCACATCTTCAATCTCTCCCTCACCTCTGGCATCTTCCCCGACGCTCTAAAACATGCACTGGTCACCCCCATAATCAAAAAGCCGTCCTTGGACCCTACCAATCTTAACAACCTACGCCCTATCTCCTTGCTCCCCTTTTCCTCTAAACTCCTTGAACGCCTGGTTTACAACCAACTGAGTGACCACCTCATTAAAAACAACCTTCTTGATCCCCTTCAATCTGGATTCCGCCCTCAACACTCCACAGAAACTGCTCTTTTAAAACTCACAAATGACCTACTAACTGCAAAAACCAATGGACACTATTCTGTACTCCTACTTCTGGATCTTTCAGCTGCCTTTGACACGGTTGACCACCCCCTCCTCCTCAAAAAACTTTACTCCCTCGGTCTCCGTGACTGCGCTCTTCAGTGGCTCTCATCCTACCTATCCCAACGCACCTTCAGTGTCACTTACAATTCTACTTCCTCCACTCCCCTTCCCTTCTCTGTCGGGGTCCCCCAAGGTTCTGTTCTTGGACCTCTTTTATTTTCAATCTACACCTCTTCCCTGGGTCAGCTGATAGCCTCTCATGGCTTTCAATATCATTTCTATGCTGATGACACGCAAATCTATCTCTCCACCCCTCATCTCACTCCATTAGTCTCTTCACACATCACTAACTTACTAACCGACATATCTGTATGGATGTCACACCACTTCCTCAAACTCAACTTGTCCAAAACTGAGCTTATAATATTTCCTCCCCCACGTGCCTCTTCCCTTGACTTCTCTGTCAAGAGCAACGGCACATCCATCCACCCGTCCCCACATGTCAGGGTGCTAGGTGTTATCCTGGATTCTGAACTCTCCTTTCAGCCCCACATCCAATCACTTTCCAAAGCTTGCCGCCTCAACCCCCGCAACATCTCTAAACTACGTCCCTTTCTAACCAATGAAACCACAAAGCTCCTGATTCACTCCCTGGTTATCTCTCGCCTTGACTACTGCAACTCACTCCTCATTGGCTTACCTTTAAATAGACTATCCCCCCTGCAGTCCATCATGAATGCTGCTGCCAGACTTATCCACCTTACAAACCGCTCAGTGTCTGCTACCCCTCTCTGCCAATCCCTCCATTGGCTGCCACTCGCCCAACGAATTAAATTCAAAATACTAACAATAAGTTACAAAGCCATCCACAACTCTGCCCCCAGCTACATCACTAACCTAGTCTCAAAATACCAACCTAATCGCCATCTCCGTTCCTCCCAAGACCTCCTGCTCTCTAGCTCCCTCATCACCTCCTCCCATATCCGCCTCCGGGACTTCTCCCGAGCCTCGCCCATCCTCTGGAATTCCCTACCCCAATCTGTCAGACTGTCTCCAAATTTATCCACTTTTAGGCGATCCCTGAAAACTTTCCTCTTCAGAGAAGCCTATCCTGTCTCCATCTAATAACTGCACTATTTTCTCCATTAGCTCATCCCCCACAGCTATTACCCTTTTGTATAACTTGACCCTCCCTCCTAGATTGTAAGTTCTAACGAGCAGGGCCCTCCGATTCCTCCTGTATTGAATTGTATTGTACTTGTATTGTCTGCCCTAATGTTGCAAAGCGCTGCGTAAACTGTCGGCGCTATATAAATCCTGTATAATAATAATAATTAAAAAAAGCAAAAAACGATAAAAGATAGAACGGAAATTTTAGCAGCAAAAACAGCACAAACGTAGCACTAACCAATGAGACCAGTTTGGTGTCATTTGGGCATTGTAGGGGGGCTGAGTGACCTTTGGTGACCTTTAATAAAATCATTAATAACGCAAAAACAATAAAAGATAGAACGGAAGTTTTAGCAGCACAGAGCAGCAGAAACGTAGCACTAACCAACAAGACCATCTTTGTGCCATTTGGCTGTTGTAGGGGGGCTAGGTGATGTCATAGTCTGGAAAAAAGAATTGCTAATATCTTCAAAATAAAAGCAGCAGAAATTTTTACAGCACAAAACAGCACAAACGTAGCACTAAAGAAACACACTTGAGTTTTTATTTGTGCTGATTGTAGGGGGCCAGCTTCGCTGAGCTTTGAAGATCAACAATAAAGTACCGGTCATAATTTGTGATAATTCTATGTGACCAGTAGAACTGGCTTTCCTCCGATACAAAACACTGGTGCAACAGTGAGTGATGACTAGTAGACAAACCAAGCACAGTACAGAACCAATAGATCAGGCAGAATCAAGGTATAAAGTACAGAAGGAAAGGACTGTCTCCAGGTGAGCCTGCTCTTTGTTTTTTGTGTTGCTACATACTGTATGTTATAGATACTAAATTAAATGCAACCCTTGCGCTGCTCCAAATACCAACAATCAGTCAATATGAAATGTATGTATGTGTGTGTGTGTGTGTGTGTGTGTGTGTGTATATATATATATACACACACACACACACACACACAGCCTTGACAAAGTATTCATACCCCTTGGACATTTTCCACATTTTGTCATGTTACAACCAAAAATGTAAATATATTTTATTTGGATTTTATGTGATAGACCAACACAAAGTGGCACATAATTGTGAAGTGGAAGGAAAATTATAATGATTTTCAAAAATTTTTTTGCAAATAAATATGTGAAAAGTGTGACGTGCATTTGTATTCAGCCCCCCTGAGTCAATACTTTGTAGAATCCCTTTTTGCTGCAATTACAGCTGCAAGTCTTTTTGGGGATGTCTCTACCAGCTTTGCACATCTAGAGAGTGACATTTTTGCCCATTCTTCTTTGCAAAATAGCTCAAGCTCTGTCAGATTGGATGGAGTACGTCTGTGAACAGCATTTCAAGTCCTGCCACAGATTCTCAATTGGAATTAGGTCTGGACTTTGACTGGGCCATTCTAACACATGAATATGCTTTGATCTATACCATTCCATTGTATCGCTGGATGTATGTTTAGGGTTGTTGTCCCGCTGGAAGGTGAATCTCCTCCCCAGTCTCAAGTCTTTTGCAGACTCTAACAGGTTTTCTTGCCCAGTATTTGGCTCCATGCATCTTCCCATCAACTCTGACCAACTTCCCTGTCCCTGCTGAAGAAAACCATCCCCACAACATGATGCTGCCACCACCATGTTGTGTTGAGGATGATGTGCAGTGTTAGTTTTTCACCACACATAGTGTTTTGCTTTTAGGCCAAAAAGTTCAATGTTGGTATCATCTGACCAGAGCACTTTCTTCCACATGTCCTGTGTCCCCCACATGGCTTCTCACAAATTGCAAATGGGACTTCCCATGGCTTTCTTTCAACAATGGCTTTCTTCTTGCCATTCTTCCTTAAAGGCCATAAATGCCAATTATCTCATTACCATTTTGTACAATCATCAGCGATAACCCCAGGACGCCCGCGCATGCTCAGTGATGTCCTATTGCGACCACCGGAATTCGTGTGCTGAGAACAGCACATTCTGATGACAGAAATGGTAATGAGATAATTGTTTTTTATCTTTCTATCTACACTATAAATTGACCCCGCCACTATCGCTAGGCTCATTCCTCCAGATGAAGCCACGTGTGAGGTGGTGAAAGTAGTAGAGGTGGAGCCTGGCAGTGGAACCATATCATAAATGAGTGAGATCTTTATTGTAACATATATGCTTTTAACTTTTTAAATAAATGTGAGTTGTATACTAGCTGTAGTGGAGAGGATCATTTATAATCCCAATGATATTGCACTATTGTAGGCACTTTTTTCTCTTTTCATGTATTATTGATATCATCGTTGGCCACTGTGGATTATATATTTGGATCTGAGTTGGAACTAACACAGTGGGAGGAATCTCTATTAGTCCTGTATCATCCTTTGGGTTCATGAAGGTCTAAATTAGAAGTCAGCAAGGAGCAGTGGAGTTGGCCCTGGAAGGATTATTGCACATAGTGCAAAGTGTGTATGACCCCCTCAGGGTCTTGTAAGGAGGTGAGCGACTACTGCATGTGGTACTTTACACTTAGAGGTTGTGTGGAGTAAAGAAATACTCTGCATCTCTTCGTGTGTCAACAGAGGAGATTGTCACTTTATTGAGCCCGGTTTCACACATGTGCGGTGCGAATTGAAGCTGCGGTTTCACTGCGCATAGAAAAATCAGTTGTTCAGCGGTTCGTCAGCGTTTTAGGTGCGGATCAGCTGCGAATTCGGAAGTAACCAGTGAGTGTCTAATGATAGATGCGAATTTAGAGCAGGCCAATCACTTGTTATCTATTTGTGAGGCTGCTTATAAAAAGCTTGATTTTTCCGGACACTTCCTGGTTGTCCAGGAGTCTGTATTGTGTATTGTGTGGGTTATTTTTGTTCGCAAAATGTGTGCTGCTCTGCCAATGATAATGCCAACAGTTGTTGCTGTAACAGCAGCAATCTTGCTTGAAGTAGAGAAGAGGAGAAGGAGGAGGAGAAGAAGATACTGGGTGCATCCCATACTAGCAAATAGGGATGAGAGAGGCCAGTTCATGATCCTGTATGAAGACCTCCGTGGGCATGAAGAAAAATTTTTTAATTACACGCGCATGTCAATAACTAGGTGAGGAATTTTTTTGACAAACAATAATTTTAAAAACATGTTTCCATAGTAGGGGAGTTTTGAAAAAGACACTGGTCCATCAAGTCTAACCTATGTGTGTGACTTTATGTCAGTGTTATAATTTAAAAAATCGTGGTGTTCCCGCCCCCCCCCCCCCAAATCCATACCAGAATATTATCAGAGCATGCAGCCTAAAAGGCCATGAAAAGGGGGGGAGTGAGCACCCCCTTCCTGGACCAAACCAGGCCATATGCCCTTAACATGTGTAGTGTGTTTTGTGCCCCCCCCACCCCCCAAAAAACACCTTGCCCCCAAGTTGATGAGGACAAGGTGCTTTGTGTGGGGGGATTCCCAAACATTTTGTTGTCCAGTTTGTGACCAGACAATTGTTATTGTTAAATTCAGCTGCCAGTGGCTAAACATTTGTCCAAATGATGACACAACTGCAAATGACGTTAGATCTTCTTTGTTATGCCACTTCTTTAACATGCATTTTTATTTTGATAAAGGATACAGGCCTTCTTACAAATAAGAATGTTCTTAAACACTTACCTTATTATTTAGAAAAGTGTATGTAAAAATTGGTTTCATACACTAATCTAATAAAAGACTCATTTTTGAATTAGTTATGACGAATTACTTGGAATAATCTCCCCTCGCTTGGAGCGTCAGAACACATGCTACAGACCAAGTATCCAGCCTGCTGAAAGATTACTGATCACATTAAGGTACTTTTCATCACTGATGTCCTTTGTCATGTGAATGTAGGAGAATGCAATATTTTTTATTTACAAATTTTCAAACATGTGTCATTCTAAATATATAACCCGACAAAAGTTGGCGTAGTAATTATTTATTCAAGTATACTTAAAAAAATAAAATAAAAATTTGGCACATGTAGCCAACATGAATTAACATTCAACAAAAACAAAAAATATACATGTCTCTCAAGTAGGCCTGTTGAACATATTTTTACAAACATGTGTCCTCTTGGTCCTCAACCTTGGACAGACCTCAGAAATCACAGATTGTGATATGTTTTTTTAAAAGGGGCCTCAGTGGAGTAGTGACTGGCGGAAGCCTGGTCATCACGGGCAGTGCTGGGATCTGGTGTAGCCTCGCCATGTTGACTTGGCACATACATACCAGGATTTGTGGGAGGGGGGGGCCTGATTGAAGGAATTGGGGATGGGATGGGATAGGGAATGTTACTGTGTCTAACTTCATATATGGAGGTTGGCTTTTCAAAGCTAGAAGGATAGGATGGGGGATTATAGGGGTAAGGTTGGTGTTGTTCTGGGTAGTGGACGTATCGGGGGTAGTTCAGGGGAGGTCTTGGTGGTGGCACATATGGCACTTGAAATGAAGCTTCCTCACGTGGCTCTGAGAAGGAGTGCAGCACTTGTTCGATAGTGCTTCGCATTTCAAAGTAGCGCTCAGGTTTGACTTTCTTTATTAGAGGGACAAAACTGAGCGCCAGTATAGTATCCGGACATAAAAAAGCATCCACCTTTTCAGATATGTTTTTCAACATTTCAAGTAGGCGCTCACTTATGTCAGGTTGCGATAGAGGTGGTCGCCTCCGTGGCACTTTGGCTGGCAGAGCAATGTGTGCAGGAGCAGAGGAGGGCCCAGGGATAGCCTCTGCCACTGCGGATTGCTCATCTGGGTTGGTTTCCCACAGATTCGAGGAGCTTTGGATTTGTGACAAATCCTCTGGGCCTTCTTCCAAACCAATCTGGGCTTGGGCCTCCGGTTGTGCCTCCAGTTGGTCATCCATCACATCTTGTTCCTCCCAACTAGCTTCTGTCCTGTTAAGAAAATAAAGAGTGTAACTTAACTAGGCATAATCAAAGTTAAGAGGTTTGCAGATACATAGATGATATAGATGAAAACTTACTCCCTCATCTCCACAATGGGTTGCAGAAAATCTAAGTCCTTGGCAAACATATAGGGTACCCTAGGCGCTGCCCCTGAGCCACTCCTTGCTTCTTTGAGATGGCGTATATATTTGCGGTAAGCATCACGCATGCTGCGCCACCTTGTCTGTAAGTAATGCACTGAAAAAAATAAAAATAAAATTCATTTTATTTATGTCTGCTTTTAGGTACCTAGCAACAGGAAATTCGTTTGGAAGTTTGCACTTTGAATTTAAGGTTGGAAAATCAACTATTAGTGGCATTGTTCATGAAACCTGCCTAGTCATATGGGAAGAACTGAAGGATTTGGTTATGAAGAAGCCAAACAAACAAGAATGGTTGCAGGTAGCAGAGCTATTCTGGCAGCGTTGCAACTTCCCCAACTGTCTGGGAGCCATTGATGGGAAGCAGATCCGCATCCTCAAGCCTCCAGCTAGTGGTAGCCAATATTTTAATTATAAGAAATACTTTTCGTTGGTATTAATGGCAGTGGCAGACGCAAATTATAAATTTCTTTATATTGATGTGGGTTCTTATGGCAGCAGCTCGGATTCTAGTGTATTTTCACATTCCTCATTTGGCCGCATGCTGCGTGAGAATACACTAGACTTGCCCAGTCATTCTCCCCTGCCCGGAACAACAGATCCTTCCCTCCCACATGTATTTGTAGGAGATGAAGCGTTTGCACTTGCACAGCACATGCTCAGGCCTTTTTCTAGTCGCTCTTTGACAACAGAAAAAAGAGTGTTCAATTATAGGCTCACTAGGGCACGACGAGTAGTTGAATGTGCATTTGGGATACTATGCAATAAGTGGAGATTCATGCATACTTCAATAAATCTGAGTATTGACCATGCTATCAGTGCTGTTAAAGCAGCCTGTGCACTGCACAACTATGTGCGTGAACGTGACGGATATCTATTTGAGGATTCCCTGAGCCATAACATGGAGGCGGCACAGTGGAATGTTACTAGGGGCACCACTAGTGGTACACATATTCGTGGTGAATTTCAAAGCTTCTTTATGTCGCCAGCTGGGGAGGTGCCTTGGCAGATGAATTCTATCTAATCAGAAAAAGTGTGTATTGGTTTGCATTATATTATCAGGGCCTTGACAAAGTTAAGTGTGCTGTAACAAATAATGCTTTTTTCATAATTTTGGTTTAGTTAAATAAAAATAATGTTTTTAACATTTGCATTGTATATTCTTTTGCTAGCCTAAGCAAATCTTAGCTTAGTAGTTAATTTAGGTACCCCTCCGTCGCTGTCTGACGCCGTTATGTGCACAGTGCTGAGGGCATGTGGCCTGGTATGGATTTGTGGGCAAACACATGCTGTTGTTTATTATAATATTAGAATAAAAATGGTCAACAGAACTAAACAATAGGACAGCATCTACAGGTAGTGAAAGGGAATAAAAAACTTACATTTGGCAGCCTGAACTTGGGATGAGCACATGCTCCACTCTGGCAAGATGATTCTGGCAATTTCCAGCCATGCATGTTTTTTCACAACGTTGTCCTTATATTTAGGATGCCGGGTGTCATAAATCATCGGTTTATCCCTCACAAGTCTGATCAGCTCCTCACAATCCACGGATTCCTTCGCCTTTGCTGAAACTTTTCTACCCCTTTTGGCCATGCTTGCTCCGGTCACCACACCAAAACAGACAGGGGAGGAACTGGAAGAGGGGGAGGTGTAGGAGGAGGGGAGATCATTTCTGTTCACAACGCAGCACAGCTGCGAATCAGGTGCGTGCCCATAGAAGATAATGGCCTTCTAATTCGCACCGCAATGACCAGAAAACGCACACGTTTTTTGTGCAATGCGCAGTGCGAATGCATCGCACATATGTGAACCAGCCTCATTCAAATGAACCTAGTTTAAAATGTCCTGCGAATTGGATGCGTTGTAAGCTGCATCTAATTCGCATAGGTGTGAACCCGGGCTGAGACTTCTGGAACCAATGCCATCAGTATGTTTTGCAACAATAAGGTTGCAAAGGTCTTGAGACTGAAAGAGCTGATATTAATTTGCATTGACAAGGGGCAGGATTGCTTTCTAATTACTGAGAGATTTCAGCTGGTGTCTTGGCTTTCCATGCCTTTTTTGCAGCTCCCTTTCTTTGTGTGTTCAATACTTTTTCCATGTGTCATCCCATTTTATTATACATAACTTAATTTCTGAACTTATTTGTTATCGTTTCTTTGCATGTATGGATTGCATGGGTGAAAATGTAATTTCAATAGCATCTTTAGAAATATATATACCTAGAAAAATGGTGACATGTTCAATACTTATTTAATCCTCTGTGTGTGTGTAATATATATATATATATATATATATATAAACATCAGGGGTTGTTTTAGCTTAAGGGTAGAGCTTACCAGTGAGCTGAGTCCACGCCAGATATGCAATTTTAAGGGCTTGTGGACCCACTTTTATTAAAGAAAGAAAAATGTCTGATAACAGAAGAGTTGCCCATGCAGGGGTTCCAGCTTTCCACAGCAACAATGTAAGTTAAATCAAAAATACCTAGCCAGCTGGCTCTCTTTAGCAGCACTGCTGCTCAGACTTATGCTTCAGCCCTCTCGGCTCTATAACAGAGTTCCTGTACACCCAGTACCTCAGCACTCTTTTCCAGCTTCCTTTTCCAGTCCATAGGCTTGGACCCTCTGTCTGCTCTGACAGACCTGTGCAGACATGCACACTTCTCCCTTGCTTGCCTGGACTCCTCGGGAGGGTGGAGCCCAGAACCATGGTCAGGTGCCTACAAATAGCCCAGCACACACCTGACCAGTCAGTATGTTGGTGGATCGCAAAACCTGGACCCAGGACTGGGGATTTCATCCCACCAGGATTGCTACGAAATCTCCGGGCTCCAGATCCCAAAACGGATTTTAGTATACAATGAGGAAACTGAAAAGCCAGTTTCCTCCCAAATAAGAAAATAAACTGGAGCCCCTCAACCTGCCTGGTTGAGAATCCTGCATCTAAACACTGGTGGGGTACCACTCCACCACAATATATATATATATATATATATATATATATATATATATATATATATATATATATATATATATATATATATATATATATATATATATATTTGCACTCACATAGTTATATAGTTAGTCAGGTTGAAAAAAGAAGTCCATCTAGTTCAACCAAAAAAAAAACACAATCCCATATACACAATCCTTCATCCACAGATCCAGAGGAGGGCAAAAAATCCCAGCAAAGCATGCTCCAATTTGCTTTTTTAAAGCAATCTCCTGAGCTGGCCAGAACCACCTCTGGAAGGAGTCTATTCCACATTTTCACAGCTCTTATGCCCCGTACACACGGTCGGATTTTCCGACGGAAAATGTTCGATGAGAGCTTGTTGTCGGAAATTCTGACTGTGTGTAGGCTCCATCAGACATTTTCCATCGGAATTTCCATCACACAAAATTTGAGATCTGGATCTCAAATTTTCCGACAACAAGTTCCACGCATGCTCGGAATCAAGCAGAAGAGCTGCACTGGCTATTGAACTTCATTTTTCTCAGCTTATCGCACGTGTTGTACGTCACCGCGTTCTTGACGTTCAGAATTTCCAACAAGATTTGTGTGACCACGTGTATGCAAGACAAGTTTGAGCCAACATTCGTTGAAAAAAATCCATGGATTTTGTTGTCTGATCGTGTGTACGCGGCATTACTGTGACGAAACCTTTTCGTATTTGGATATTAAATCTTTTTTCCTCTAGACGTAAAGAATGCCCCCTTGTCCTCTGTGATGACCTTAACGTGAAAAACTCAACACCAAGTTCACTATATGGACCACTTATGTATTTGTACATGTTGATCATATCTCCCCTTAATCTCCTCTTCTCAAAAAGGAATAGATTCAGTTCCTCTAATCTTTCCTCAAAGCTGAGCTCCTCCATGCCTCTTATCAGTTTGGTTGTCCTTTTCTGCACTTTCTCCAGTATTCTTTTTGTAAACTGATGCCCTTAAGGGTCGGTTCACACTGAGGCAGCACGACTTACAGCGCGACTGCCTCAGGCGACCTAGGAAACGACTCAGCGGCGACTTGCAAAACGACTTCTGTATAGAAGTCAATGCAAGTCGCCCCCAAAGTCGTACAGGAACCTTTTTCTAAGTCGGAGCAACTTGCGTCGCTCCGATTAGAACGGTTCCATTGCAGAGAACGGGACGCTACTTGTCAGGCGACTAGGTCGCCTGACAAGTCGTCCCAGTGTGAACTGAGGCTAACTGAACTGCATATAACAAGTAACAAATAAAGGCTACCAAATGTATCCAATCTGAAAAAGGTTAACAGAGCTCATTTAATGCTGTTTCTTACCTCTTATTAACAAGGAGGTTCATCAAAACAGGTGAGCATACATATGATTGTGCAACCTGGTTATTTAGAGATGTCGCGTTAAAGAAGTGTGGATTTGCTACACATTTTACATTTCATTATAAAGTGGATTTTTTCACAAGTATCATGTTTGGACTGTTTTTTTGGACACATTTTGGTACACCGGACATTATATGTGTGTGTTTCTTTTTTTATTTAATTTTTTAAATATTCTGTATGTTTACAAATATGTATTTTTTTCACTTGTTGAGATTACAGTTTTCTATAATACAGAATTGAGTTTGAGATATCTATTTAATATTTTAGAGGACTGTTTTTTAAGAGTTTTATATATGTCCTATAATTGGGAGTTATGGATCATACTTGCTGGCTTGATTGAAAGTGTGCGGCGCTTTTTGTATTGTTTTGCATATTGCACTGCCCAAGTGAACTTTCATGTGTCTGCTCAACATCACTTTCATTATTGTGCGCATCCCTAAAGAGGACCTTCCTTCTCCTTACCACTGCCACCAGAGATTTGACTCAACGGCACAACAATTTAGTTTGACTGTTTGCTGAACCTCCAAACAAGCAATATTTTGTTTGAATCTAGGTTGAGACCAAACCAGCAGCTCTTTCCTGGTTTTCACCCTGTTGCATGGACTTCAGATGAAGACTACAAATGACAGTCTCAAAACACATAAAAAAAAATAAAGAAATTTCCAAGCTCCACTTACTGACCAGCCTAATCCAGATATAGATAAAAGAAAGAAATGCCGCTCCAGACAAGAGTTCCTTGAAACTACACGACCTGATAAGGCACACAGGTGCAGGCTCTGCAATGGATCAAAGAGCAAGAAAAAATCCTGGGCGGCCTCACACCAATACAACATCTTTATTCGAGTTTCACACCGCGCTATAATTAAGCACCAACTCATGCATAAGCTATTTGCCTGTACCTCTGCATAGCATGGACTGACTGTTTTGGATTTTAATTCACAAATAAAGGTGTTGTATCGGTGTGCAGCCATCCAGGATTTTTTCTTGCTACTAACCAGCCTGCGACCAACCCAATTAACCTGTCCAACAGTATGCGTTAAAAACAGGGGTTTAGTTGCACACATTTATGAATACATGCGTAAGCCACAGAGCCCCGGCTAGGCACCCCATTTTCTGTGGCCCTATTCTCAAATTTTTGTGAGTCTCCAACAATGGAAGCACATGCATTTAGATGGACAGGCGTAGGGCAGACAAACCCGAATGGAGCCCACCCCTTCTTAAAGGTGAAGGGGCACACTGAACACCCAGCCCATAGCACTATGGCAGCAAAGGTGTCAGTGCGTTGCCTGGCCAATATAATTCATAGTACAAACAAGTGGTTACTGCCCCCACCTGTAACTGGTCACTGCAGTAAGGAGCATTTGAAAGGCAATGCATATGAAAAAAACAAAGAAATTTCCAAGCTCTACTTACCGACCAGCCTGCAACCAACCAAATTGACCTGTCCAACAGTATGGGTTAAAAACAGGGGTATTTTTCATATAGTGGGTGCAGTAACCACTTTTTTGTACTCAAAACACATTAAGCAGGCATGATCAACTCAGAAAAGCACAATGCAGCCACCGATGGCTGCAGGAAATCAGCTGCACTGAGATGCAACGAAGGATGGAAAAAAGGAGCAAACAATTTTAAAAAGGCTTTAGCAAGCTGACAAGAATTATTTAATGGTCAGGCTATATTTTGCAAAAAGGTGTTTTGATGTACATTGTATAAAGGATATAAAATGGTTCCACCATTTGGGCCAGGGTGGACTGCTAAACTCATAGGGCTCACCCTGTAGCCTCTTGCAATATTCCACATCCAAACTTAGGGGGGCATAGTTTTCTTTGTGGGATGGCTGTGTATTGTACAATATTGCTCCCTAATATATCACCTTAAAAGCTAACCTCACCTTTCTCACCATGTTTCCTCTTACACTAATATTTAAAGAAGAAGTCTAGCCTAAGCTTGTTTTGCTGGGCTTCTCCTATGGATCACAGGAGTGCAATGCGCTTTGCACTCCTGTGACCCGTTCTCAGCAGAGAGTGGGCTGAAGTCTGCTCTCTGTTGACGTCACTGGAATCAGTCCAGGCACCGCTAGTGGCGTCTCCAGCTTTCATATTTAGGGGGGGCACATGGGGGGACAGGGACAAAAGTAGGGGAGCAACTATAAAATGCATATATATATATATATATATATATATATATATATATATATTATATATATATATATATATATATATATATATATATATATATATATATATATATATATCTATATCTATATCTATATCTAGATATAGATATAGATATGTAGGAAGGCCAGTATGGTGGCCTGAATTTATGGGAGGAGCCCGGGGGGTATTTAACCAGCCCGCTCACCTGTGGTGCTTGTCGGTTTCCTGTGCGCGATATACGTCACTAGGCCGACTATTCGTATACCAGCGTCCGCAGTTCTTATCGTGCAAGTTCCCGCACTCGCAATTTCTCTGCTCGAGAGTTTCGAAGCCCGCGTTTACCGAGTCGTACGTTCGTACCACGCGTCTGGCTTGGCTGTCGCAGGTAGGGTCCCGTCTGACTTTTGTTTTTACGCATTATAGATAGCATGTCACTAAACCGTGATATCAAACTTACGAATCACTCGCAAATTTCACGAACGTACCGCAATGTATATCACTCGTACTATCGTTATGTTACCATTTCGCGTTATCTGAGAAACCACCGCGACGCAGGCGTCGCTTCATTTCAGGAATGTCTAAGTTGTTAAACATGTGTCAGTAGACAGCCATAGCGATTCGCAAATCTTATCGAATCACGTCAGTTCGATACCAATCATTTCTCATTTCTGAACGTTTCTAAATACATTTCTAACATTTCAAACCATTTCGAATCATTTCTCATTTCAGTCACATACCGCGCTCCGATTCGAATCCAGTCGCACCTAAAGATGCACCGATTCGCTCCGGTGTGCCCCAGTAGTTACGGCCTCATTTCAGTACATGCTCCAGAGTCACGTCATTTTTAGTCGCTTTCGACTCATCGATTCGTACCTCTGTCATGGTTATCATTTCATTGCCACGTACCACGCTCCGATACGAATTCAGTCGCATGGAAATGCACCGATTCGTCTCGGCGTGCCCCAGGTATTTGCCACACTTCAGTACATGCTCCAGAGTCCGATTCACAGTCAGTCACTATAGCGGCACGACCGATTCGGGCCTCTGTCATGGCAACAAAATGTTACACCTGCACTTACCGCGCTCCGCTTCGAATCCAGTCGCATCTTCTATGCACCGATTCATTACGGCGTGCCCCAGGGCTCGGCCTCATTTCTGAAACATGCTCCAGAGTCTGGATCATAGCTAGTCGCAGATATCGGGCGACCGGTCCGCATCTCTGTCATGGGAATCGCTACCATTTCACTCCCACAGGGCATCACCGTTTCGAAACCAGTCGCATCCGAGATGCACCGATTCGTCACGGAATGCCTCAGTTGTTTCGGCCGTATCCATACCTATACCAGAGCTCGGTTCGTTGCCAGTCGCAAAATGCGGCACAACCAATTCGAGCCTCGGTTTAGGTAAAACATTTCTCTCATTTCGTTTCATACTGCGCTCCGATTCGAATCCAGATGCATCAAACATGAACCGATTCGTCCCAGTGTGCACCAATGTTTTTCAGTTGCCTCATTTCACTACATGCTCCAGAGCCCGGTTCACGGTCGGCTCAGTCACGGCACGACCGAGCCGGACCTCTGTCATGACAAGGAAGTTCACTCATTTCATAATCAATGCAAACATTTCAAATCATTTCATTGTCACAAGATTGCAAGCACCATACAAGTCATTGCTTCTAGTTAGTCAGCAAAACCTTCACGAATTGTCACCTTTCATTTTCCTCCAGGTCAGTCAAAGTTCAGTAGGTCCACCCTGCACCAGATTGGACGATATCCCCCCAGGTAAAAAAAAAAAAAAAAAAGGGGAAAAAATGGGAGAAAACAAGTCGGGTAAGTATGACTCAGGGAATCAAACCAAAACTTGAAATTCATGTCACCCTCAATAGGTTACAGTCAACCAAATAATACGAGCTCAAAGACAGGATATCCTCACCAGATCAACCATGTCTCAGGCCGGCAGCGAAGACTTCACGGCCCCTCTGTCACCTTCCCCGGTCTCAGAGAGTGGCAGCGTGCAGTCCCTCAGGGGATGGACCATCCCCAAACTGACGGCAGAGCTAAGACGCAGAGGCGTGCCCTTCCCCGCCACAGCGAGGAAAGGCGAGTTGTTCAAGCTCCTCTTCCCCACACCAGCAGCAGGACCCAGTACCCAACAGGCATCCCTCCAGTCGATATCTTCAGCCATCTCACAACTGCACGCGATGGTGTCTTCCTTGTCTACCTCGGTCACAGACGTACAAACCAGGGTGGCACTACTGGAGGCTCGACTGGCCGCGGCTACCCCCAACCCAACCGCAACCCAAACCTTAACACCCCTTCCTGCAGGTACCACAGGCTGGAGCCCCATTGTCTACCCCTCCCATTTGGTTCCAACCAGCATCAGGAAGGACATTTTGGACGGCAGGGACGTCAACCTGGCCTCTCTCCTTATTTCTGTGCACGATCTGGCAGAAAATAAGGCCTACAACTGGGGTGACATATCGGTGGTCCTTAAAGCCAAAGACCCCAGACTGAACCGGAAGTTATCTGTCCCAGAGTTCACCTTGGCCTTTGGCATGATGAGAGACGTCCTATGCTCAGCCGCCCCCAGCAGAAGGGAAGAGCTGGACTTGTACCTCCATACGGTAGTAGATCTGGGATACAAGTATGGAGGATTTTCCTTTTACGACTACCACCGTTCCGCAAAGGCAGCAGCCAGACTCACACAGTTCCAAACGACAACAAATTGGAGTCTCATGGACACAGAGCTGTTCTGCCGCCATTTTGCCGGCTTACGCTCACCCCTGTGTGCGATTTGCCAGTCCTCCACCCACACTGCCACCTGGTGCACCAATGCAACAATCAGACGTCCCTTCGAATTTCCCTCTACCTCCGGTGCACTTCAGGGTCAGTCGGTCCCTGAACAAACGCCTCAGGTGGACAAATTCGGATGCCCAGTCCGAACCGTGGGAGGGGCAGCCATCTGCAATAATTACAATTATGGGTCCTGCAACTTCAGTCAGTGCCGCCTACTCCACATCTGCACGTTATGCCAAAGAGCGCACCCAAGGAACTTGTGCGAAGTCAAACAACAGAAGAGGGCATGACTAAGCCGGATCAATGTCATATGGCTAGGACTCTACCTCACCTCACACCCCACCCCCTCCCTGGCCACCTACCTTATCCAGGGGTTCACAGTAGGGTTTCACACCGGCCTCATTTCACTACCCCACAGTACTTACGAATGTGGGAATCTTCGTTCAGCGGCCATTGACGAACAAGCCATAGATCGGCTCTTACAAGCAGAAGTAGACCGAGAGTACGTCATAGGCCCCTTCACTCAGCCCCCTTTCAGCACTTGGAGAGTCAGCCCTATTGGGCTTGTCAAGGGCAAATTCACAAATAAATTACGTTTGGTGTACGACCTGTCTGCGCCTCATTCTTCCCATATCCCCAGTCTCAATTCCCTGATCCCCTCCGAAGAATTCTCCCTAAAATATTCCTCCGTGGACATGGCAATCCAAGCAGTCATCAAAGCAGGTACAGGTGCCTGGCTTTAAAAAAGCCGACATCTCGGATGCCTTCAAGCTCCTGCCTATACACCCATCCCTTTGGTGCTGGCACGGCATCAAGTGGAAGGAGGCATATTATTTTGCCACAAAACTAACGTTTGGTTCGAAGAGTAGCCCTTGGCTCTTCGACACATTCGCTCAATCCCTCGCTTGGATACTGGTACACAAGGCTCAGTGCCAAGAAGTCATCCATTACCTGGATGACTTCCTACTAATAGAACCTCCCAGCAAGCCCCCAGGAGACCTCGACAAACTCAGAGTGGTATTCGGAAATCTCAATGTTCCCATCGCCGAGCACAAAGTCGACGGCCCAGCACACAACATCACCTTTCTCGGAGTCAACTTAGACACCTGCACTATGCAAGCCAGTCTCCCCCTCGACAAACTAACCCGCATCAGGGCGGTCCTTCACAAATTCACCCACACCAAAGGGTGTACCAAAAAGCAGTTGCAATCTCTCCTGGGAATGCTTAATTTCGCCATGCGAATTATTCCACAAGGCCGCACCTTCGTGTCACGTCTGCTGAGATTCCTGTCAGAAACACAAGACCCCGATCAGATCCTGAATCTAGACTCCGCAGCAATAGCGGACCTATCTATGTGGGAGGAATTCCTGTCCGCCTGGAATGGCATATCCCTATTTATACCCATGGTGTCGGCCCTTTCACCTCAGGTGGTGACAGACACTGCAGCTTCCACAGGTTTCGCGGCAATTTTTGGCCACCAATGGTTTTCAGGACCCTGGCCTCAACAGATACTGTTGATACCCGGCTTTACCCGAACATCTTCCCTCTTCGAACTCTATCCCATAGTGGCAGCTGCACAACTCTGGGGTCACCATTGGACAGGGCAAACCGTGGTCTTCACCACTGACAATCAGGCCACGGCAGACATCATCAACAAAGGCAGGTCCAAGTCCCTAGCAGTCATGTCCTTCCTGCGCAGATTGGTACAACTGTCTTTACAGCATCAGTTTAACATTCACTGTGCATATATTCCAGGCAGATACAATTTAGCTGCTGACGCACTGTCACGTTTTAACTACACCTCCTTTTTCAAACAGGTTCCCGGAGCCGATCCAGTGTCGGCCCCTATCCCCGTCTGGTCACAGCTGACCCTGAACTAGCTCAACATTTACAAGGAGCAACGCAGCTCATCAATCACTCACTCTCTCATAACACACTCAAAGCCTAACAGACAGCTTGGAGGGCATTCAATAAATTCCTCACATCCTGCTATAAAGGACCAACAGATGTCAAACAGGTACTGGCCTTCACTTCATACTGCCATACTCAGCTGGCCTTATCTTACAATACCATTCGGCTATATCTAGCTGGCATACAACATTTCTTGACTCTTGAAGACCCCACAAAATCTTCACTGTTCTCATCACACGCTATACGAGCCATCCTTAGGGGCATTCAGAAACAACAACCAGTGATCAGCATCAAGCACTTACCCATTACGGGGCCCATCTTCAGGGAGATGTCGACTATTCTGGCTACTTCTCCATTCGGTCTGCTCCCCAGCACAGTCCTACAAGCAGCCATATATTTGGCTTACTATGGGTTCTTGCGACCTGGCGAGTTCACCTGTAACAACCCCACAGACCAAGTACTATGCAGACGGCACTTGCTTCGCTACCAAGACCGTTTCATCCTTCACCTCGAGGTTTCTAAAACCCAGCAAACAGGCTCTGGAGTAGACATTCACCTCTACAAAACCAATAACAGCTGGTGTCCAGTCACCGTACTTAACCGTCTCCTGTCACTCCTGCCTGAACAACCGGACACCTGTCCTCTTCTACCATTCCCAGTTAAACCTTTAAGTGCCTGTCAGTTTGTGAAACACATAAGGATACTTCTCCGCAATCTTCACCTTAACCCCAGTCAGTATTCCGGACACTCCTTTCGTATCGGAGCAGCCTCCGCAGCATCCCGCCATGGGGTCCCAGACCACGTCATCAAAAGATTAGGCAGGTGGAAATCAGCCTGCTTCGCCCGGTATATCCCCAATCCTCAAGTAGAGATGGCACAGGCATTTTCAAAATTGGCTCAATGAATAACTGAAAACCAATAAATATTATACCCCTACCTGAATGTTTTTGCCCCCTTATTTTGGCATACCGGCCATTAGACCAAGGCACACTTTCAGGTCCATTTCATATGGTAAGTCCACACTTCCAGGCTATTTCTGATGGTAAGTCTTATGTTAACTATAAATGTTATCTATGTCCATATCGGACATAGGGCTCCAACCATAAGTAGGAAGGCCAGTATGGTGGCCTGAATTTATGGGAGGAGCCCGGGGGGTATTTAACCAGCCCGCTCACCTGTGGTGCTTGTCGGTTTCCTGTGCGCGATACCCACCCTCCCATCCCCATTTCACAGCATTTCTCAACTATTCATTTCTCTTTACAGAATAATCATTTCTTAAATCAGGGTATGCCCCCTTATTTTGGCATACCGGCCATTAGACCAAGGCACACTTTCAGGTCCATTTCATATGGTAAGTCCACACTTCCAGGCTATTTCTGATGGTAAGTCTTATGTTAACTATAAATGTTATCTATGTCCATATCGGACATAGGGCTCCAACCATAAATATATATATATCTATATATATATAGATATATAGATAGATATATAGATATATATATAGATATATAGATATATAAATATATACTGGGGCCCTTTACTACGACCCCACAACGGCCCTTTCACATGTTCTGCAGTGAGCTCCCTTCCTACTGCATTGGGGTCCCCTAGGGTGGCAGAAAAAAAGATATATATGTCACCAGCATACCAAGAAAATATAAGGATCCAAAGCAGTGGGAGAACTATCAGGGTTGCAAAGGTTGTCTTGCCTCCGGGCCCTGGTGTTCTGCCACTGTGGGGTTCCCCAGCCTCCTCTTGCTGTCCTGCCCCTGCTATTGACTGCTCTGGTCTGGCATCCCTTGGAATTTACAGGCTGGTTCTCCTGTCCTAAGGATGGGAGAAATCAGTCTGTTTTTTCAGTAACTGAGAGTCCTGGTGGAGTCCTTCCTGCAACTCGCTCTTCTCCCTGCCAATGAGGATGCAGGGGAAGGAGCAGATCGGGCGGCCGTGGTTGTGTGAGCGCTCGCATTATGCTGTGACAGCAAGCAGAGGGAGGGGGGAGGAATCACCCGCAGGAGCTGACTGGGGACCTTGTACATTAACATGGACTTTAGATGTTAAATGTTATATCCATATGATATCACTGCACCTGTGTTCACGACACATTTTATCTTGACACATCAGGTATGTGTTGTTCACACTAGGATCCATCTACCCATGTCTGTACTGGGTTTCATAACAGTGAAACTATTGTGCTGTTGGTATTCCCAATTTTGTATGCTTCTCGGGGAACTCTGGGGATGAGCTGATATTCGGAATGAAACCTTCACATCAATAACTTCAGGAGGTAAGGAAAGATGAGGTACTCTTACCAAAGGTGGTGGACCCACAAGTCATAAGCGGTGAGTCAAATATGCTTTTACCGCCAATCGGTAAGAGTAGGTCCGATCCCAATTGGTGGAGTGTTCTTGCCAGAGGGGGAGCCTGGAGCCTTACTCACCAAAGAAAGAAATGCGCTGAGCATGGACGTCCAGCTTTCTTGGTTTGCTGTCCTACTCCAAAGTGTAGCAGGCTATAGTCATCATCCACAGTCCGCTCAATCAAAAACAGTTCCCAGAATATAAAAGAAAAAAGAGAGCCTCCACATGGTGTAAATCCAACAAGGATAAGGGATTTATTAAAATAAATGTGTCTTCCAACATCCAATAAAAGCAATCTTGACAGTAAAAATTCGGTTCAATTGAACTAAAAAAAGCACAGTAAAAGGTGGCTAGGAATAGCAAACCCTACGCGTTTCGTCCTCATAGACTTCGTACACATACCCCAGCAGAAGTCTATGAGGACGAAACGCGTAGGGTCTACTTGCTATTCCTAGCCACCTTTTACTGCGCTTTTTTTAGTTCAACTGAACCAAATTTTTACTGTCAAGATTGCTTTTATTGGATGTTGGATGTAAATCCTTGTTAGATTTACACCATGTGGAGGCTCTCTTTTTTCTTTTATATTCTGGGAACTGTTTTTGATTGAGCGGACTGTGGATGATGACTATAGCCTGCTACACTTCGGAGTAAGACAGCAAACCAAGAAAGCTGGACATCCATGCTCAGCGCATCTCTTTCTTTGGTGAGTAAGGCTCCAGGCTCCCCCTCTGGCAAGAACATTCCACGATTGGGATCGGACCTACTCTCACCGCTTGGCGGTACAATCGTATTTGACACACCGCTTATGGCTTGTGGGTCCATCACCCTTGGTAAGAGTCCCTCATCTTTCCTTACCTCCTGATGTTATTGATGTGAAGGTTTCATTCCAAATGTCAGCTCATCCCCAGAGTTCCCCGAGAAGCATAAAAAATTGGGAACACCAATAAGCTGACATTTCCCCTCGGCATGTCTTCCGGGTATCACGGCTCCGGCGCTGTGAGTGTCCCTAGCCGCGATGTTGTCACTCCCCCAAATGATGTAGCTGAAGGTCATTACCAAGTGGCTGGATAAATAGTTGGCAGTAGCCAGGGAATTGCACCCACATTCCTGTGATCACGGTTGCAATGCTTTGCAGGCTCACATGCAAAAAAAAGCAATAAATGCACATTTTAGTTTTTTTACAAAATGGGTTTATTTATTATAGCAGTATTAAACACAAAAGCAAACATTTATTATATTGCTGCTTACCAATTCTTAGATGTGAAGGCTGTATTAGTTCCTTTTTAGGCTTTCTTTCTATTTTCATCTGGTGATCCAGCCAGCAAGTCTGTTTTCACAAGCTCAAGCTCTCCAGCAGAATGTATCTGTTTACATGGATAATGGAAGCAAACCACTTAACACTGACAGGGGTGATTAAAATGATCAGCTTGTATTTATTCCTGCAAAACCTTTATTCCAAAAGGAAAAGAACTGTTGTTGTAACATTATAAAGTGTGAACTGGAGTTTGGCATCAGTTTGTTAGTGTATCTAAATCTGCTAATACATTTAACACTACACGCCCCCCGGTCCCAGACTGACAATGCTGCTGTGCCACCTGTGCTCATTGCTCCAAAGTCGAGTGTCACTAATACAGGAGGTGTGTTACTGGCCAGATAACCAGGTGAAAACAGAGGGAAAAAAACATAATAAAAGAAAACTGATGCAGCCACCACATCAGATGATTGGTAAGCTGCAATATATTACATTTTTGGTTTTGGGTTTAATACTGCTTTATTTTCTGCAAAAGGTGGTAGTTAACCCAAAAGCAAAATTTAATATACTGTATTGCAGCTTACCAATTCTTTGTTGTCTTTTTCAGTCTTTCCTGCTTTATTTTTACCTGGTGATCTAACTAGTACGTTTGTTGTTTTTTCCAGTAGAACCAGTCTTGCACATGTAGCAGTTAAAGGGTTGATATAAATAATTTAACACTGATAGGGATGCTTACAATGATCTGCTTTCATTCAATTATACAAAAGAAAAAAAGAACTGTTGCTGTAATTGCTTATAAAGGGTGAGCTGGAGTTTGGCTTCAGTTTGTTAGTGTATCTAAATCTGCTAGTGCAGGTAAGACTCCCCTTCCCCAGACTGACAATTCTGCTGTCCAAAAGTGCCCCTGTGCTCATTCATCCAAAGTGGAGACACTCTAATACAGGAGAATTGTTATTAGCCAGATCAACAGGTAAAACCTCCTCTAAAGCCTAAAAAAGAAAATTAATGCAGCCAGCAATCACATCTAACCAGTTTAATTTTAAATATCTTCATTATAATAAGCTCATGGAACTACACATTTATTCATGACTATAATAAGCCTTTTTCATATAATCCAGTTTATCAATATTTTAAATGCTGCTTAACTTTCAAACCACAGCTTTGTGTAAATGTATTATATTTTCTAAACTACAGATTTTTGTTGCAAAAAATAACCTTTAGCCTTCTGGGATATTTTATTTTTTTTACTGAAACATAAGTACATCTGTTTGATACTTTACATTTATAGACGAATAAATCCGTCAGACAATTCGACCGTGTATGGGCTTTATCGGACCTGCAGCGGACCTTTCCTGTCGAAAATCTGACGGACTTTAGATTTAGAACATATTTCAAATCTTTCCGACAGACTCGAGTCCGTCGAAAAATCTGTTCGTCTGTATGCTAGTCCGACAGACGAAAACCGACGCTAGGGCAGCTATTGGCTACTGGCTATCAACTTCCTTATTCTAGTCCGGTCGTACGTCACAATGGTCGAATCCGTCAGACTTTGGTGTGATTGTGTGTAGACAAATCCGATTCGACAGATGTCCGTCGAAAAGTCTGTCGAAAGTCCGTAGAAAAGTCCGACGTGATTCAGTCCGTCGAAAGTGCGGTCGTGTATACACAGCATTAGAGTTACATAATAAGTCAGGTTGAAAAGGAATACAAGTCCATAGACCCATCTAAATGTTATCTACCTGGCACTGGCTTCATGAAAAATAGTGGTCTGTACTATGAAACTGGACTTTGAAAGCAATTATCCACAGTTTATTAGAACTATTTTTGGCTGAAAATCTTATATTTACAACATGCTGAGTTTTACATTTCAATCTTTGTGATAACATTTCCTTTTTTTAAAAATTAACATCATTGATGTCAACTGCATACATTAAATTTTAAAGGGTAATTTAATATTGAAAAGCTCTGTTTATCATGAACTGGTAATTTACCTTTTCCTGAACTGGCTCTATTTTGTGTTTGCCTCCGACTCCTCATAGCACCTGAGAGTTATCACCAGTCAGGAGCTAGCGGTATTTTAAAATGCACTGAAGGATTTCCTTTCACTTCCTGTTGTGGCTATGGGATAGGAGCAGAAGTCTTCCTAATGAGACATAGATGTCCAAAAAAAGAACTGATTGGGGTTATAATCAGTGGCGGCTGGTGGGTTCTTCCTTTGGGGGGGTGGCAGCAAACAAACAACACCCCCCCCGTGCGGCATTGACAGCAACACCCCCCCGTGGACGGTCCGGCACTTACCCACTCGTGTAGCAGGGCTGTGGTGTCCTCTCCTTCTCTCCTGGAGTGCAGGCAGCGGCGGCTCTGGTGTATGCTTCCTCCCCTGTGTGTCTCCTCTTCCGTATCCAAAAGGATCACCTGACGCTTTGGCCAATTGGAAAACAGGTTTCACAGCCTGCCTCCTGATTGACGAGGAGGAACTTTAGTGTGAAAATAGAGAAAAAAAATTCGCTATCATCACACAACAGGGTGGGTGCCTAGCGCAATGCTCTGCGCTCCATGGCCACCCTTTTTTTAAGCCTATTAGAGCCTCTGGTTTTTCTGGTGCTTCAAAAAAACACTCCCACATTGGAATCCATGGTCCGGCGCTCTGATATGTAGATCAGAGGGCTGGACGCATGAATAGGGGAGGCGGCGCCCGTGCACCCTCTACAGACTGGTCGCCACTGGTTATAATCCTTCCTTTCTCAACCCAATGTGAAAATTTTTTTTTAATTTAGTTCAACTTTAACAGACCAAAAAGAAGCAAATAGGAGTTTATTGGTCTACAGTACATACACTTTATGGTAATCTGTGCGATTAATGTTTGTGAAAGACAAGGCTTCCACGGTATAACATCACTACCCTGAGGAAATGCTATGATTTCCCATTAGAACAGCATGTAAGGGTCCCCTGTTGGATTGTGATTCCAGCCATGTTGGCTCTGGAACTGCCCTGCTTCTTCTTGGGATGGTTACATATCTGTTTTTAAGAAATACTTCACCATATTGTATCCCATTCTCCCAACTGGAGGCCCGCCCAACTCACTTATTCCTGGCTTAAGGCCTGTTCCTCAGAATAAAGGAATGTCCAGTCCAGTTGCATTTTAACACTTCTCTGCCCAACTAAAGTGCATTAGTCACTATATTCACTATATTCCATTGGGTAACAAGCATGAATTTTCAAATTCTAGCGTAAAAAACCCCCCAAATAAATAAAAAAATAAACAGGCCTTTAAAAAGTAGAAGGGACACCCTCTGCATTCCAGATTTACCAGGTATATAACAAGAATGTATACCCGATGGTCAGCAAGTTTAACACGCCCACAACTTGAAGTCCCACCACTGCGCCAACAGGAAAGATTCGAAAATTTGTTAGCGCTGCCACTTTAAATAAATCAAATTAAAAGCTCTACCTAAAATATAAAAGTAAATAGTGGTGTTGATATTAAAGTATTATAAATCATAACAATCAATACTATAACATAAATGAAATAAAGTACAATAACACCCAGTTACAACTGAAGGTCACTGTATCATCAGTGACAAAAGTGACTTCAAACGTATGTTTCTATAACAGTTGTATTATTCCAAGTCTAACACCACACCGCATGTGAAAAGTGCTTCCGTTTCCCTTAAGAAGCGCACCCACCGACTTCAGGTTCCTTGCACTCTAATGCTCGGCATATACACTCTTAACCTCAAAGGGTTAAAACATCCCAAAGATATCCAAACTGTGCATAAGGTTAAAGGTCTCTCCACATGAAAATAAAATAAGTGCTCCAATAGTATGATAACGTTTAAAACAATTTGATGAATAAAAACAAATCTCCAACTATTGCACTCACATAGTTCCAAATAAAGCAAGCATAAAGAATCCTCCTGTTACTAGCAACTGGTGGTGTATTGTGGTCACAGTGGACCCGCTGTGTTTGACCTGTATCTCACCCACACTGACTCATCAGACTCGGATTGTCACTTCCGGTTTGACATCAAACGTCACAGCTGGTTGCTGTACAGCCATGTCTGACGCGTTTCGTCACCACAACTTATTCATGGGATTCTATAACAAGAATGAATAGGCTATAATAGAATACACATATACAGCTTGTAAAAAAAAAAAAAGAGTAAAAAGAGTAAAAGAGTTATGAAAGAACAGGCCCCATAACGAATAAACACGGAAAGCTGGTCCTAAATGACAAGGAAAAGACAGATGTATTAAATCATTTTTTTCTGTTCAGTTATTACAGGTTACAGGGTTTGATATGTGTAACAGTAATAGTACTGACGTTTCACCAAAGGTACTGCTGTGGCTGACACAAAACCAGGTACAAAAGAGACTAGAGAAACTAATGTAAAGGGAGGCCTGGAGCAGGTGGAATGGAATGAAGCTAGCAGAAGGCCGGCATGACAGGGGGATAAGGGTACAGCAGGGGTTAAAATAAAAGTTGTTTTAGATTTATTGTTAGGGGATTGGGTAAAAGATAATGTTGTAATGGGAGGGGTTTAGGTTATTTAAGGGTCAGGAGGGGTGTCCCGGGCAGCATTGCGGGGAGAACTACAGTGAAGAGGAAGTTTCCCACCCACCCTCCCTGAATACGTGGTTGTGTATATTGGATTAATGTTTATTTACAGGTGGTATGATGGATTACGTCGTGGCAGCAGATGGATGGCGGTGGTGGTGGTCTTTGATGGTGGTAACTAACCCAGGAGATGGAAGTGTGGGGGGACTCAACGGTTATGGGCCCCTATTGGTGTGTACAGTTAACACTGATTAGCTGAAGATGGTAATGGTGACACTGCGGGTAACGAGTTGTCTTTGGGCTGATGTTATCACGGCCATAGGCCTTTTATGATAGAAGGCCCGCAGTGTAGATGTGGAACAGAATTTACGTTGGGAAGTGCCGTCATTGACCACCAGGAGGAGAAACTGACAGTTGATTTTGTTACATTTAAAATGTTACAGATATATATATATATATTTTATATAGATTTATATTGGTTAATAAAAGGCTGCTATGGCCAGTTTTACTCCAACAAGGTGTGGTGTCGTCGATATAGTTAAGGATAACGGGGACTTAAAGTTGGGGTATGATAGATGGCGGCAGCCATAAAAGGAAAAAGGTGTGCATCTTATTTACACTGGTCATGAAAGGCAGGCAGTTTACACCTGTGAAACTATTAGGTATTTGAGGGAATGGTAAGGGGCCTATACAGACATCTGTGTGTGATAAAGGAGTCATAAGTGACAGTCAGCATGGATTTATGAAAGACCGTTCTTGTCAGACCAATCTTATCGCTCTATGAGGAAGTAAGTAAGAAATTAAATGATGAAAGTCCAGTGCACGTAGTCTTTCTAGATTTTGCTAAAGTATTTAATTGATGCAGTTGTGTGGGTAGGAAACTGGTTAGTTTAACACCTTCCCACCCAGCCTATAGCACAATGATGGCCAGGCGCAGTGGCTTTAGGATCCTGACTGGACATCATATGGCGTGCTGTCAGAAAGCACCACGCACGGCCGTGTCCACGAGAAACAGCTAATGACTGATCAGAGTACCGGCCATATGATGATCAATCACAGCAGCTCACATGACAGTTGTACACAATGGATGGCTTCCTTTCAATTTGATCACATGGTACAGACAGGGCCAAACACAGCCCATCTGTACCATGTGATTAGCTTTGACCAATCACAGCTAATCACAACAAAACAAACTGAATGAATCAGTTTCATTCAGTAAAATGCTTGCTTACCACTTGCCTACTAGGCCAACATGTAAAAATCATAATTTTTTTACATAGAACCCCCAAACATTAGATACTTTTTTAGCAGAGACCCTAGACAATATAATGGCAGTCGTTGCAATTTTTTATCTTGCACGGTATTTGCACAGCAATTTTTTAAACGTGTCTTTTTTGGGAAAGAAAACAGTTTCATGCTTAGAAAAAAAAAAAAACAGTAAAGTTAGCCCATTTTTTTGCATAATGGGAAATATGATGCTACGCTGAGTAAATAGATACCTAACATGTCATGCTTCAAAATTGCACACGCTCGTGGAATGGCGCCAAACTCCGGTACTTAAAAATCCCCACACTTTAACATTTTTTACTGGTTACATATTTAGAGTTACAGAGAAATTATTGCTCTCGCTCTAACGTTCCTGGCGATACCTCACATGTGGAATTTAAACACCGTTTACATATGTGGGAGAACGACTTACATATGCGTTCACTTCTGCGTGCGAGCAGACGGGAGAGGGGGACTTTACTTTTTTTTTTTGTTAACTTTACTTTTATTTTTCTAGTTTGACACTTTTTTTTTTACATTTTTTTTAATCACTTTTATTCCTATTACAACCAATGTAAACATCCCTTGTAATAGGAATATGGCATGACATGTCCTCTTTACAGTGAGATATGGGTTCAATAAGTGCCCACATCTCACCTCTAGGCTGGGAAGCCTAAAATAAAAAAAAACAAAAAACCATCTCAGGTTCCCAGCCGAGGCGGCGCCATTTATTCAAATGCAGAGGCTGGGCATGATGTCATAAGATCACGCCCGGCCTCCGAACAATCATAGAGACTCTGGGGACCATGCGGTCCGCCAGAAATCTCTATAGTCAGCATCCGGGGCCAGCGGATCGCTTCTCCAGTTCGCCGATGGCAGTGGCGAGCCCAGAGAAGCACCGGAGGGCGGCATGAGGAGGGGGTGTCCCCTTCTCGCCGCCTGTAAGAACGATCCAGTGGCTGAACAGCCAGTATAGCTGGCTGAAAAAGAACATATCTGAATGATGTCTGTAACTGCAGGCATCATTCAGATATCACCGCTCAAAGTCAAGGACGTCATATGATGTATGGCAGGCGGGAAGAGGTTATAGCAATGTAATTCACTGCTGTAAGCAAATAAACTGTGGAAAAAAAGAAAAGAATCCTGATTACTTCCCTATAGTAGTACAATGTTACTATGTATATATTGTATTTCTCTGGTCATGGTGTGTTAAAAAAAAAAAAAAGAAAAATCGTAAAGAAAAAAAGAAAAAAAAAATTTAATAAAGAAAAAAATTATGGAATCTGTAGGAAGGACCCTCTTGTGGGATTTTTTAGGGCAAGGACTCCAGCATAAGTAAAATTGTATAAGGCATTAAAGAATTTTATTAGTACATGTTAAAAACAGGGATTCAAGAGCAGTTTTGCTCCCCTGTTTTTAAAATGTACTAATAAAATTCTCCTAATGTTTTATACAACTTTACTTGTGCTGGAAGGTCCTTCCTACAGATTCCATTTGTTTACGGATGTGGGCACTTTCTCCTATTCCCTGTATCAGCAAATAGCACACCAAATAAAAAAAAAAAAAAGTCAGTCAGTGTCAGTGATCACCGCCACACTAATTATATGATGACACTGTACTGCACTGGTGACAGTATATAAAAAAAATAATTGTGAACATTTTTTTTTAATTTCTTAATTTTCCAAAAAATTATGACAAAAAATTACAACTTCAAATAACCTGCCATTCTTCTTAATAAATATCTTGGACTGTCTACTTTCCAAAAAGGGGTAATTTGGGGGATATCTATACTATCCTGGCATTTTCGGGCCTCAAGAAATGAGATGGGCCGTCAGTACATCAGGCTTGATCATTTTTCAGATACAGTATCTCACAAAAGTGAGTATACCCCTCACATTTTTGTAAATATTTTATTATATCTTTTCATGTGACAACACTGAAGAAATGACACTTTGCTACAATGTAAAGTAGTGAGTGTACAGCTTGTATAACAGTGTAAATTTGCTGTCCCCTCAAAATTAGTCAACACACAGCCATTAATGTATAAACTGCTGGCAACAAAAGTGAGTACACCCCAAATTGGGCCCAATTAGCCATTTTCCCTCCCCGGTGTCATGTGACTCATTAGTGTTACAAGGTCTCAGGTGTGAATGGGGAACAGGTGTGTTAAATTTGGTCTTATCACGCTCACTCTCTCTGGTCACTGGAATTTCAACATGGCACTTCATGGCAAGGAACTCTGAGGATCTGAAAAAAAGAATTGTTGCTATAAGAAGATTGCTAAGACCCTGAAACTGAGCTGCAGCAAGGTGGCCAAGACCATACAGCGGTGTAACAGGACAGATTCCACTTAGAACAGGCCTCGCCATGGTCGACCAAAGAAGTTGAGTGCACGTGCTCAGCGTCATATCCAGAGGTTGTCTTTGGGAAATTGACGTATGAGTGCTGCCAGCATTGCTGCAAAAGTTGAAGGGGAGGGGGGGTCAGCCTGTCAGTTCTCAGACCATACGCCGCACACTGCATCAAATTGGTCTGCATGGCTGTTGTCCCAGAAGGAAGCCTCTTCTAAAGATGATGCACAAGAAGGCCCGCAAACAGTTTAAAGACAAGCAGACTAAGTACATGGATTACTGGAACATGTCCTGTGGTCTGATGAGACCAAGATAAACTTATTTGGTTCAGATGGTGTTAAGTGTGTTTGGTGACAATCAGGTGAGGAGTACAAAGACAAGTGTATCTTGTCTACAGTCAAGCATGGTGGTGGGAGTGTCATGGTCTGGGGCTGCATGAGTACTGCCGGCACTGGGGAGCTACAGTTCATTGAGGGAACCATGAATGCCAACATGTTCTGTGACATACTGAAGCAGAGCATGATCCCCTCCCTTCGGAGACTGGGCCGCAGGGCAGAATTCCATCATGATAACGACCCCAAACACACCTCCAAGACGACCACTGCATTGCTAAAGAAGCTGAGGGTAAAGATGATGGACTGGCCTAGCATGCCTCCAGACCTAAACCCTATTGAGCATCTGTGGGGCATCCTCAAATGGAAGGTGGAGGAGCGCAAGGTCTGTAATATCCACCAGCTCTGTGATGTTGTCATGGAGGTGTAAAAGAGGACTCCAGTGGCAACCTGTGAAGCTCTGGTGAACTCCATGCCCAAGAGGGTTAAGGCAGTGCTGGAACATAATGGTGGCCACACAAAATATTGACACTTTGGGCCCGATTTGGACCTTTTCACTTAGGGGTTTACTCACTTTTGTTGCCAGAGGTTTAGACATTAATGGCTGAATGTTGAGTTATTTTGAGGGGACAGAAAATGTACAATGTTATACAAGCTGTACACTCACTACTTTACATTGTAGCAAAGTGTAATTTTTTCAGTGCTGTCACATGAAAAGATATAATAAAATATTTACAAAAACGTGAGGGGTGTACTCACTTTTGTCAGATACTGCATATACCATAGTTTATGGACCGTATAACTTTCCTACAGAGTAAATAATATACACTCATTTTGGGTTATTTTCTCTAAAGAAATGTAGCAAAATACATTTTGGGCTAAATATTTGAAGAACAACTATTTATTTGAAAAATTTTATAACAGAAACAAAGAAAAACGCATTTTTTGTTCAAAATTTTCAGTCTTATTTAGTTTATTTAGCAAACTAATAAAAACCCAGTGGTGATTAAATACCACCAAAAGAAAGCTCTAGTTATGTGAACAATATGATAAAAATTTTGTTTGGGTACAGCGTGGCATGACCATGCAATTGTCATTAAAACTGTGACAGAGCTGAAAGCTTAAAATTGTCTTAGGCAGGAAGGGGGTAAAAGTGCCCGGTATTGAGGTGGTTAATGGGTCCAGAGAGTAAATGGCTCATTCTCAGAATGGTCTAAAGCAGGGGTCTCAAACTGGTGGCCCTCCAGCTGTTGCAAAACTACAACTCCCATGAGCCATTGCAAGGCGGACAGTTACAAGCATGACTCCCTCGAGCAGAGGCATGATGGGACTTGTAGTTCCGCAACAGCTGGAGGGCCCCCAGTTTGAGACCCCTGGTCTAAAGTGTGAGTGATGCGCCCCAGGGTTCTGTCTTATGGCCAATGCTGTTCAATATGTTTATTAATGATATAGAGGTTGAAAATAGGAGCTCTAGCTATTTTTAACCAAGCCCACAATAAGGATGAACATAATACTCATTGCCATTGCGTAATAGCTTTGTGAATTGAGCAAATAAAGTCTTTATTATTTAGGGAGATATCCTTAATGCCACTGTAAAGTACTAGTAGTGACTCACTGCTGGAATGTGTAACAATTTACTTCCCTGACTCTCCAGAATACTTCCTAAACACCTACATTGCCAACACACTCCCAACTTGTCTCATCACAGTAGAGATTGAAGTGCAGTGTATAAGAAAAGTCATGTTATGTCGTGTGTGGCTTAATATTCAGTTTGCTTTGAACAGCCGTGGTTGTAGCTACTGCCCTTCCAAAACGGAAGGTCCCAGTACAGATCCCTATATACCTGCCACACCTCAATGGAAAAACACTGCCTAGCAAAAGGACTTGGGCAACTTCATGTGGACAGCAGACCTGAATGCTGGAATACACCATCATAGTTACATATTTGGTAAGGTTAAATAAAGATACGAGTCGATTCAGTTCATGTTGCTATCAATTTCTAATTTGCTTGTATTCACGGAAAAATACATCTAAAAGTTTTAATTTGGTTAACACTCCACACTGAAAGTGTCAGTGGAACACTAGGATGACTAGGCGAGTCCTGGAGACTGAGGGAATCTGGAGGTCATGGAGTAGTGAGAAAGCGTGGGTGCTGGGAGATTCCCTATTGAGAGGCCAGGGAGTGGGCCTGTGCTGCAGGATGCTCTGTGAGCAAGCCAAGAGAGCCAGAAGAGCTGGGTGAGATGGACCGAGGCACCACTGAAAAGAGCAGCAGTGCTGCTGAAGAGTGGCTCAGTATTTACAGTTCCTGGTTTGGATGATGAAAACCCCCTGTGTAGGCAGCTGTTCTGTTTTGAACTTTTCAATACGTTTGTTTAATAAGAGTGGGCTGGCAAGCCTTAAAACCATAGTTTGAACTGGAAAATAGTCACTTTCAGCCTACTCACTGTATAGTGCACACAAGGCTCCAAAGCACTCTTCTGAGCACAGTGAAGGATAGAATATTTAGAGCTTTGTCTTTGTTGTCAATGAGCAAAATACACAGGTCCAATCAGGGCTGGACTGGGACAAAAATTTGGCCCTGGACTTCCTCATGACTGGCCCACTTTAATTTTGAGTGTCCCCAACAGCGTCCCCCTTACCTCAGAGTGTCCCCAACAGCTCCCCCCTTACATCAGAAAGTCCCCAACAGCGTCCCCCTTAAATCAGTGTCCCCAACAGCGTCCCCCTTACATCAGAGTGTCCCCAACAGCTTCCCCCTTACATCAGAGTGTCCCCAACAGCGCCCCCCCTTACATCAGAGTGTCCCCAACAGCGTCCCCCTTACATCAGTGTCCCCAATAGTGTCCCCCTTACATCAGAGTGTCCCCAACAGCATCCCCCTTACATCAGTGTCCCCAACAGCGCCCCCCTTACATAAGAGTGTCCCCAACAGCGCCCCCCTTACATCAGAGTGTCCTAAATAAGCGTCCCCCTTACATCAGTGTCCCCAACAGCGTCCCCCTTACATCAGAGTGTCCTCAACAGCGCCCCCCTTACATCAGTGTCCCCAACAGCGTCCCTCTTACATCAGAGCGTCCCCAACAGCACCCCCCTTACATCAGAGTGTCCCCAACAGTGTCCCCCTTACATCAGAGTGTCCCCAACAGCATCCCCCTTACATCAGAGTGTCCCCAACAGTGTCCCCCTTACATCAGAGTGTCCCCAACAGCATCCTCCTTACATCAGAGTGTCCCCTACAGCGCCCCCCTTACATCAGAGTGTCCCCAACAGCGTCCCCCTTACATCAGAGTGTCCCCCTTACATCAGAGTGTCCCCAACAGCATCCCCCTTACATCAGAGTGTCCCCAACAGCGTCCCCCTTACATCAGAGTGTCCCCAACAGCGTCCCCCTTACATCAGAGTGTCCCCAACAGCGCCCCCTTACATCAGAGTGTCCCCAACAGCGTCCCCCTTACATCAGAGTGCCCCTAACAGAATCCCCCTTACATCAGAGTGTCCCCAACAGCGTCCCCCTTACATCAGAGTGTCCCCAACAGCGTCCCCCTTACATCACATCACAGTCCCCACCAGCAGCTCCCTTCACATCACAGTCCCCACCAGCAACCCACTTCACATCACAGTCCCCACCAGCAGCTCCCTTCACATCACAGTCCCCATCAGAGAGCCCCCATCAGCAGCCCTTCACATCAGTGTCCTCCCTTTCCTCCCCCTCCCACATGTACTCACCGTTTTGAAGGCAGCTTCTCGTTCCTCTCTCCAGTCATGTGATAACAAGTGATAGGGGAGAGAGGAAGGAAAGTCTGCCGTTGATCTATCTCCCCCTGCAGGCTGGAGGGAGCATAACGCCTAATGCTCTCTCCAGCATATGACGGAAGCTGCTCCTCCTGACAGGAGTGAAATTGCGATCACTCACTGTCAGAGAGGAGCGGCTCCAGGACTGCACCTGACTGGCCCACTGAGCCATCGGCCCACCGGGAATCTCCCGGTAGTCCCGATGGCCAGTACATGCCTAGGTCCAATAGAACGACCCTCTTTAGTACTGTTATAACTTTGCTTTCTCATGAATTATTGGAACGATAAGTACACCTATTCCTTAAAACTTTGCCTACCCGCTTTAAGTGGATTGTTCATAAGATATATGCACCTGTAACTTTGTTCCTGCAAGACCTTTGCTGTGTGGTCAGGGTTGTCTTTAACGGCAAAAGGGGCAGCTGCCCATGGCCCAGTCATTGTTGAGGGGCCCAAAGCAGCTGCCCCTTGAGCCACTTGTCATGAGAAGCCCTGGGCTGGTAGCAACGGGAGCAGGGTGAAGAGAGAGCGGGAGGGAGAAGAGCTCCTGACTACTGGAGAAGTGAGGAGCAGCAGGCGCAGCGTACCTGACACGGCGAATAATGAGGTACTTGTGCGCACACCAAAAGAATGTGGGAACATAAACAACTAAAGGATAAATACAGCTGCCAGCATATGGATGTTCTCACACCAAAAAAGACAAATAAAGAAAAATAATTTGTGCGGCGCTTTCTAAATAACAAATAAAGCTAGGCTTGTCAAGCAATAAATTATTAAGGAGATTCATAAAAGAAAATCCAGATAATAATTGTTTAATGTTGATATTCCATAATATTGTGTAACTGAAGGTTATAATGAGCCATTGTTACATCAATGAAATGAATCATGCAGATATAAAAGAATACGTTTTATTCCAGGAGGGAAGACAGCAAAAAAATAAAAAATAGAAAATAAAAAAAATTAAAAAAGGGGGTAAAAATTCCTCAAAATAAATGATAAATGATAATTCTATAATTGACAAGGCACAAGGAGAATTAATGTACACTATATCCTAGGTAGAAGTACAAAGTGCAAAAAGGTGCATTAATACATCATGATCTGTTAATAAGTAATTGTAAAAATTCCTCAAAATAATGATGAACAATGAATTAATGCTCAAAAAAACACCGAAAATGAGTAGATCCTCAATCATAAGTGCAAATGCCAAGTGCAAAAAGGTGAATGAATAATGTATTACTAATATATCATTGTAGATAAAAATAAACACTGTGCAAATAGATCAATAAGTGACATGCAAACATCTCACAAAAGTGCATAAATAGTCAGTAACACACAGATTTTATAGTAGCAATATTGTGACCAGACTAAAAAAATAGTGATGGTATGTGACCAAACTAAAAATAATGTCCAAAGCACCAGAAACCCATCTTGAATAAAGAGCACACAGAATCTTCAATGAATCCAGCCCATATATGATCCAATCCAAATCGTGCCAGTCCCAATTGAAAAGTATGTGAAAGAAATAGCTGATCACAAAGTGCCCAGTGCCGGCAATCAATCAAAGGTGTATGTGGAAGTGTGGTTTCCCCAGCCTCTCACCTTGAGGCTGAGCGATAACAGCCCAAACAACAATCAAAGGTGATTTCAACAGCCTCACGATCCCTTCAATGCTGGTTCCCCTAGGAGTCTCCTATCATGGACGGCCCTCCGCTCCCAGTTCACTCAATCAGTCGGCCCAGCCATATAAAATACAGGGGGAGAACTCCATAGTGTAGTAGTTAAAACAAAGGGTTTTTATTCCAAGTATTGCACTTACATGTAACAGGATAAAACAAACGCTCGTACACAGTATGCTGCTGCCCGATCCGGCCGTGATCGGGTAGCCGAATGGAGCCTGCCTCCATTCACAGTGTACAGTGTTTATTTTTATCTACAATGATATATTAGTAATACATTATTCATGCACCTTTTGCACTTAGCATTTGCACTTATGATTGAGGATCTACTCATTTTCGGTGTTTTTTTGAGCATTGATTCAGTGTTCATCATTATTTTGAAGAATTTTTAGAATTATTTATTAACAGATCATGATGTATTAATGCACCTTTTTGCACTTTGTACTTTTATCTAGGATATAGTGTACATTTATTCTCCTTGCGCCTTGTCAATTATAGAATTATCATTTATCATTTATTTTGAGGAATTTTTACCCCCTTTTTTTATTCTTGTTATTTTTTATTTTTTTGCTGTCTTCCCTCCTGGAATAAAACTTATTCTTTTACATCTGCATGATTCATTTCATTGACGTACCTGACACGGCGGCGCCACCCAGAGCCTGGATTCCTCTGCCCTCCCCCCTCTCCACTCCCAGCTCTGACAGCAGCTGGAGGACAGGCAGATAGGGGCCCCACCCCAAGGACCCACAGGAGGCGCAGGCAGCCAGGGACTGCTATCCTCCCTCCTCTCCACTTCCAGCACTGACAGTGGGCCGGAGGACAGGCGAATCGGGGCAGTCCACGGTCTATGAATCCGCTGGAAGGAGCAGAGCACCTCACCTAGAAGAAGAATGGGCCCTGCCCACTGCTGGCCAGCATGGATGTCCTATGGAAGGTACTGGGCATCTCTCATACCCCTCCATCTGACCCCTCTCTCTCTCACCCCCCTCTCTCTGACCCCTCTCTCTCAGCCCCCTCTCTCACCCCTCACTCTCTCTCACCCCCCCCTGACCCCTCTCTCTCACCCCCCTCTTTGACCACCCTCTCTCTCTCTCGCTCACCCCCTCCCTGACCCCCCCTCTCACCCCCTCTCTGACACCTCTCTCTCACCCCCTGACCCCTCTCTCTCTCACTCCCCCCTCTGACCCCCCCTCTCTGATCCCTCTCTCTCAGCCCCCTCTCTCACCCCTCACTCTCTCTCACCCCCCCTCTGACCCCTCTCTCTCACCCCCCTCTCTGACCACCCTCTCTCTCTCTCGCTCACCCCCTCCCTGACCCCCCCTCTCTCACCCCCTCTCTGACACCTCTCTCTCACCCCCCTGACCCCTCTCTCTCTCACTCCCCCCTCTGACCCCCCTCTCTGACCCCCCTCTCTCACCCATCCCTCTCTCACCCACCTCTCTGACCCATCTGTCAGAAACCATGAAATCAGGCCGAGACAGAAGTACAGTTAAATCACAGTTGTTTAATAATAAAAGTAAATAGAACAAACATAGTCAAAACATAGCCAGAGTTCAGGAACTGGAACGGATAGTCAGACAAGCGTAGTAAAACAGCAAGCAGGATCTGGAGCCAGAAGGAATGTTAGTCCAAGCAAGTCTTTTAGCAGGAATGCAGGAGAGCGTCTCTGTGATGTAGACTAAGGCGAAGGCAGAGGTCCTCTGGGCTGGATGGCTTAAGTAGGCAGGACTGACGAGCAGGATATCATCAACAGCTGATTAACTGTGGAGAGATAGGGCCTGGCAACTAGCGGACAGCTGAGTGGCCAGCTCAGAGAAGGAAGGGCTGAGCCCAGCCCTGACACCATCTCTCAACCCCCTCTCTCTCAACCCTCCTCTGACCCAAATCTCTCTCACACCCTCTCTCTGACCCCTCTCTCACCCACCTCTCTGACCCCTCTGTCTCTCTTACCCCCCTCTGTTACCCCTCTCTCTCACCCCCCTCTCTCCCACATGCACTGAGTGGACAAGTGAGTGTCACTGATCCCATCTGCACCCAGCACTGTCACTGATCACAACCATCCGAAGCACTGGCACATATCCCCCCCAAGGACCGTCACTGATCCCACCCCCCATCCCAAGCACTGCCACTGATGCCATCCCCCTCAGCACTGCCACTGAACCCATCCCACCAGCACTGCCACTGATCCCATCTCTCCATTAGCACTGCCACTCATCCTATCCCCACCAGCAGTGTCTTCACTCATCTCACCCTCCATCCCTTCAGCACTGTCACTGATTCCATCAACCCCCCAGCACTGCCAATGATCACACCTCCCTCCCCCCAGCACTGTCATTAATACCATTCCTCCCCCCACCACTGCCACTGATCACACTGTCCCTAACCCCAGTAATCAATGGGTGAGTGGTGATGATATGCAGTAACCTCTAGCAACCAATCAGCAAGCAGAAATGATGTGATGTAACCTCTAGCAACTAATCAGCGAGTGGAAATGTTATGCTGTAACCTCTAGCAACTAATCAGTGAGTGGTAATGTTATGCTGTAACCTCTAGCAACCAATCACAATTGCTGCCTGGTCTGCTACACTATACAGAGTTTAGCTGCTATTTATTGTAAGTCTCAAAGCAGGTGGAGAGCCAAAGTGCATGCAGGGGGGCCCAAAGATAATTGATGCCCAAAGTTCAATCAACATTAAAGATGGCCCTGTGTGTGGTGCTCCCGTGCTGCACAGGTTTTGGCCTGAACTATTCAAAATTCTGCACAACACTCCCTGCATTCGTGCTTAGTGGCCTCTATTCACTTGAATGTGAATCTTGTCTGTAGCTTGACAGTCAAGTTTTCTACTGAATAGAGGCAGTGGAAAGCATGCGCAATACATAATTTTAATGTGCTTGGGAGAAATACACAAGGCAGATCACACAGAAAAAATCTTGCAGAGTTAGGCCTCATGCATGCAGACGTTTACACGCTGAGCATAAATCCCTCAATGCTTACTCATGCCCAGGGAGCTGCAGGTGCCAGGTGAGTTAGGAGACGTATGAAAAAAGCCTGTCAGCGGCCTAAGCTGCAGAGGCACCCATTGTCATGTGGTTAAAGATGAATCGGAGCCATCTGGTATAATGAACATCAAATTAGCTTTATTTCACCAAAAAGATGTGTTTTGCAGTAATACATATTGGCCTAAACTGATGAATAAATTTGTTTTTTTATATATTTTTTTGGTTATGTATTATAGCAGAGAATAAAATTTTTTTTTTTTTTTAATAGTCAGTCTTTTTTTGTTTATAGCACAAAAAATAAAAACCGCAGAGGTGATCAAATACCACCAAAAGAAAGCTCTATTTCTGGGGGAAAAAGTCCATCAATTTTGTTTGGGTACAATCTCACACGACTGCACAATTGTCAGTTAAAGTGACGCAGTGCAGTATCGCAAAAAATGGCCTGGTCATTAAGGGGGTAAATCCTTCCCGGGGATAAAGTTGTTAAATTGCCATATACATATCAAATAAGATATTAGATAAATATGTTGTATACATATAAAATACAATATGCCACTGCAGTCACGCTGACCTAACCTAAACCACCAGAGAATGAGAAGTAAGTGTTATTTCCTTCATTTGATATTTTTCATTCCATACATATTTTTTCCTTTGAACAAAACCACTGTCTCTACCACTATGAACCCCTCTTATGGGTTACATATGATTTCATTTCCAGCACCCCCCATTGGATTTTTGATTCTTTATCCCAAGGAACACTCCACACACCACAGCTGGCCCTCCATCTAGCGGCCAAATAAAATATTACAATGTCCCAACAGAAAGGGTTTAGTTTTCCTTCCTAAATTGGTGAAGCAAATATATTCATAAATATTGTCTAAAAAGTATGCATTTTATATATTGTATATTCTCTAAGTGAATTTATGTAATATTTTATTTAATTTTATACGTATATATATACACCATATTTATTTAGTATATAATTTAGTATTTTATTTTGTATGTCTCTATTACACAACTCTGTATTATGTTCGAAGGACTCTGTAACCAAAGACATCAGTGTTTCACCCTGAAATGAAGAAGTGGCAATGTAAAGCCACAAAACACTTTTTTTGTGAAAAAAGCAAGTTTGATGTTGATTATATCAGATGACTCCAATCCATCTTTAACCACATGAAAACGGGTGCCTCTCCTGCTCAGACCACTGATGGGCTTTTTTTCATTCCTTTCCTAACTCACTTAGTTCAGCACCCACCTGAGAACCCCACAGAGGATCCAGGATCTGGACCCCCAAGGCACTGAATGCTACCTTTATAATCCTGTGTGGAGACAGGTTATTCACCACCTTAGAGGAAGATAGCATGCTTCTACCTGATAGGGTTATTGCAACCTCAACAGATATACGTAATTTTCTTGTTTTCATTCTATTGTTAAACCTCTTGGAGATAACAGCTATATTTGAGTCACTCACTACACAATAATTGTTCTCCTGCCTCCCTCTTCTCTTTTCCAGTGAACACCCTGAGTCACCCAGTGGGTGTTTAACCTTGCAGCTGAACCCCTTGGACCTACGTGGAACACTACAATCCAAATCTCGCAGGTGCCTGGTACAGCAATCAGTACAAATGAATGGCTGTACATGTGTAAATGCTGATGGCTTCTGACGCACATGTGCATATGGTGTATTTCCCGAAATGCGCCACTTTCATTGCATGAAGCCTTATAAGTATGTATAACATAGGGCCAAACCACCGGTAGGGCATAAGGGGATTCAGGAGAAACACAATAAACATGCCTTTAATATTTATTATACAGATCATCTAGCTCTTTAAATATCACATTGGTATATGCTGTGCATCAAGAAATATATGTCTTAAAATTTCTTGAGGAGGAAATGTTTTACTAAATAAAATTTCACAACAATTTATAATAGTAAGTAAAGTATCAATACCATTTATTTGTGGTCAGCAAACCTAAAATAATAAATAGCATACCAATAAAAATTTATTTTAGTAAGATAAGAATGTTGGAAAGATATACACTTCCTGGATATTCTTGGCATTTATTTTTTTAAGCATCAGCATTTTCTGACTAATAAAACATTACCAATTTTTCATATAAAAGGAGTCCAGTTTTAGTCAGCTTACACAAAGAAAACTTTCTAGAGCCGTTTGACTTCTGTGCCACTCACCTTGGAGGGTAAGATTAATGAAGGTAATTTACTATGTAGAATGTTCAGTTAGAGAAATGAATAAGGTAAGGCTATGCTCACTTCATTTATATAATTAAACTCTAGTGTTTCCTTTGTATTGTTATTATATAGAGCTAAAACTTTGCAGGGAAATGGGAAATTGTTAAAACTAATTGTCAGGTTTTTGATTAAAGCTGGCCATAGATGGATCGAAATTCAGCTGGTTCAGCAGGGGCCAGCCAAATTTTGATCCCTCTCTGGTTGTTCCATTTTGAGAGTAGTAGATCTAAGGACTGACTGCTCTTGAATGGGCTTGCATCAGCACTGCATCCAACATCTGCCCATACTGTGATGTCCTTATTTTGCACACTTTTGTGGCTACTAGAAAACACTATCCAGACATACAAAGGGGTAGGCATAGAAGTCCTATTCCTATTTCCTGTGTTATGAATGACAATTCAGTGATACAGTATGTCCCAATCTACTGTAGCTACAGCCTTGTGATTTTATATGGTTACAGAACGTCACCATTACCGTTTACATCTGCAGATACTGTATATACAGTAGGTTTCATAGTGTATAGAATCACCAAATCCATGGGTGTGTGAAGCATAGAGAAAGACGTGATGCTTTAATGGGAAGCCAAGCTGTGGGACAGAGAATGTGTTTTGGTAAGGTGTCCAAAGACCTGCTTTACCAAATCCCAAACAATGGATTAATTATCCAGCAGATCATCCATGATGATCATTCCCTTGCAGTGAACTGATAAAAAAAATTGTTCAAATCTAATTTAAACGTAAATCAATCTATTTATTACTAGAAGAATTTGTTCATGTGTTTTTAAAATTTGAGAACTAGAAATAGGAACATAATAATGAATCCTTGTAAGAACATTCAAGCTTCCTACAGAAAGCTTTTTTGGAGCTCTTTGCACATATGCTGAATGAAAGTATGTTGTTTAAAAATGTCACTTGCTTTTAACATTCAGTTTTAAAATTAATGTAATTTCTGAATGAAAACCAAACACTGTCTGAAAATTTCTTTGAGCAAGAAGCTTTCTATTTTGCTCCCATCACTGTGGTCGAAAACGAACGTCGATTTGACCCCACTAATGATTAGAAAATCGAACAAACGTTCTTAAAATGACTTTTTTTGAAGGAAGACATTGTTTTTGTATGGCCACCATATAATACATTACAGTTCTGTCTGAAAATCAACAAAACAGTCTTCATTTTTTTTCTTTAAATAAAAAATGTGATCTCTGAGTCTGATATTTACCAGATTCAGCCTCTAATAGTATATACAGTATATCTTTTCTGTCTATTATTCTCAGAGTAGATTAGAGATTTTGCTCCCTAACCATATAGTTGGTTATTTATATTTACCAATGCATAATTAAGAATAATTATGAGATATTTAAGAATAAATTGCCTTTTTTTAACTTTACATATTAACTAAATTATACACCACACTTTTTTTAAGGTTATTATCCGATTAATTGAAACAATAAGCAGCTAACTAATCGACTATGAAAATAATCATTAGTTGCAGCCCTATACAGGTGCAAGAGACCTAAATCTGAATGCAGGTCACCAACTTCCATAAATTCCCAGTATGTTTCATTGAACCAAGAAGACGAGTGAACTAAAATAACCCTAAGTTCACTTTAAACATCTGATCACGTGCCAAGAAACTAGAACTTCTGCTACATATGATTGGATGTTTGTTAGCTCTAGTTCAAATGAGATTTTAATTTGTGTTTAATATTCAGAGTTCATAGGTTTTTAAAGTGAGCCTGCCATGAAAATGACAGTGACTAAAACAGACGAATATTCTTCGTTGAAATCTGTTGACAAACTTACACTTTTGCAAGCCTCTGTCTCCAGTGTTCAACAAATTAAAAAATTTTATCCAGAAAGATTTAGCAATACCAATGCACAGGGCTTTTTTTCTCAGGGAATAGGTACAGGAACTCTACCCTTCCGAGTTACCCTTCGTCTCCACCCCCTACCTGTCTCTGAGCACCATCCCTTGGTTCCACCACCTACCCACCTCCCAGTCTCCCAGTACAGCACCTTTCAGAAAATACAGAACCAAGTATTTTGTGCTGCTCAGTAATTTCTATGAAATTTGTTAATGAAAACAAGAAAGATAGTAAAACAGATCCCTTGCAATGAGCAACAATAGACCCCACCCCAGAAACAAAGGACCCCCCAAGCAACAACAGATTCCCCACACAATAAATGACTTTCCCCCAGCAACAATGGACCCCCCACAACAAAATACCACCCCAGCAACAATAGACCCTCCAGCAGCCAACAACAATAGACCTCTCCCTCAACAGTAGATCCCACCCAGCAACAATTGACCCCCCAGCAAGATAAGACCCCCCCACCAGCAACAGTAGACTTACCCAGCAACAATAGACCCACCACACAAAAACAGATCCCCACCTGTGACAATAGATACCCCAGCAGTCAGCAACAATAGACCTTCCAGGACCCCTTGCCAGTACATACATTCAGTGCTGGAGGTGCCGGAACTGCGTTCCCGCTGAAAAAAAGCCTGCCAATGCATAGCAGAAATACAGAAGAATCATGGGAGTTTTAGAATGTTTGTTTGAGAAGTGTATTTTTTTTGTTATATACTGTATATGTTATATGTTATTTATTATATGTTGGTTTATTCCAACAGATGAAGGTAAACTTGCTATGTATCTTTATAACCATCAACTGGGCATTAATATTTGCCAATTCGCTAGCTGTTCCACCAAATGATGAAAAGCCAGCCGAGAAGGAAACACCAGGTAACTAGTGCAATATCTTTGCATGCTGCACACGTGAGACTAGACAAAAGAAACAAATAATAGGTGACAAAAAAGAGAATTTACATTACCTGTTATTATTATAATATTTTTAAACTAGATCATTTATTCAGTTTCTAAACAAAATGCTTTCTTTATATGGAACATATCTGACCAAACTGTATATTTGAAAGAACATCTGAATCCCTAGATCATCCAAATGGAGATCATATACGAAATGCTTTGGGTGCAGTTGTGTCACTGGTCACCTTTGTCGGCCTAGAAGCAGAAGTACAGTATATATATATATATATATATATATATATATATATAGTACATGTGTATATACCTGTATATATTTTTTTTCACACTGTGGATGTGATGCTCATTGTGAGTATTTTAACTGTGTGGACTAATCCTTGTTGAAACAGGTTGCTAACAGGTACTGTATGTTGTGTGTGTTTAAAACAGATTTGAATTATACACACGTTTAAGAAGTTTGCCCATCATACTGGTCCTTGTTGTAACATGTACCACTAAATCAACAAAAATAGGACGTACGGTATATAAGTAGTACATGAACTGACAGCAAACCTTTTTGGGAAGTACCCCAATACTCCTTATGCTACTATCTGACTGTACAATCTGCTTTAGATCTAACAAAAACAACTATGTAATGCAAGGGCCTGCATGGATTGGATATAAATGGAATGAAATTTTATACCGTATGTAGGTCCTCCTTTTACATAGCTTTGGTAAATCAAAGTAGATTGTGCAAAGATTGTAGAGATGTGTATAGTAAACCTAAGACAGCTAAATTCAGGAAAAGACCTTATGTGCGTGTTTCCTTTGCAAGAAATATATACAATGGCAGCTGCTTGATCAATTAAATACCAAATATTTATGAGATTATTAGTGAGAGTTAAATTAACTTGCATTTTCTCCACATTTCCAGCCCTACCAGATGACAAAGGCACTGTACCTGCTGCTCAGGGCCAACTCAATGTAGACCTTTCCAAAACCACAACTCCTGAAAAGGAAGCAGCGGAGATGAAGGAGGAGGAGGAACCAGCTGTGTATGATGTTCGCCAGGCTCTATTTACCGGCTATGAGAATCTCAAATGGATAGACTGGACAGGCTCTGTTCCTAGTGGTGCAGTTTACATAAATAATCCGTTTACAGGGCGCATTGAATATATTTGTTCTGTCTCAAATTGTGCTACAGGGTTCTACACCTCTGCCAAAGGTTCTTTTTGTTACTTTACTAATGTTGGCCAAGAATTTCGTACATCCACCTTTAAAATTCTTGTAAATGAGCAGAATTTTGAGATTTTAGAGTGGCAAAGGCAAAGTCAAGGCTCCGTAGCTTCCAATGCTGTTCAGAGGTGCCAAGAAATTTATGTAGGGAAAAATGAATATGGGTTAGGTAAAGTTATTAATGGTCGTCTTTCTGTACCTTACAATGGGTATGAATACCTTTATGATACCTATGAGATCCTTCGCTTGTATCCAGACTACCATTCACAAACAATAACCAGTTTGTCATATGATACTTACAAGATAATCTATGATGAGGATTATAATGTTATTTTAGCCTCAAAACTGGTGATGAACAGAGGTTGCAATACTTTGTCCACAACTGTTAGTCTGAGTGAAAGCACACAGGTTACCAAGTACTGGGACATTGGACGCTCAACAAATAAAGGTGTAACAACAGCTCTCTCTGGTAATATGCCAGTGTTCTCAGGAAGCTCAATCAGCTACTCTAGTATGCCAAATTTTGAATGGCAAGAAGGATATCCATACATACAATCTAGGACACACTCATTTAGTCTGCATCTAACCGTGAAACCAAATCAGGAGTGTGAGGTTGTGTTGCAGGGAAGAAACATACATTTGAGAATGCCATTGACAGGTACTCTGTCCCGAAGCTATAACAATGGCCAAAGACGCGCAACCAACATCCAAGGCACATTTTCTAATTTACAGACAGATGATGTGGTTATTTACGCAAAGCCATGTAAACGCATAATCAATGTTCCACCATGTCCTTAAGATGGAAAAAAAAATTCCCTATATTTACCTTTATTGTGAATGCAAAAAAAAAACCAAAAGGTAACTCATTTGATACTGTAAGTCTAAATTTAATGTGTGTTAATTTTTGCTGTACATATGTATAGTCTTCAAATTAAAATGTCTGCATCTTCATTCAGTGGAAACCTTGACATTGATTTTTTTCACATTCAGAGTTTAAACCAAAACTGTAATATATTGAAGGTTACAAAATCATTAGATATGGTGGCTGCATTCATTTTCTTTTTTTTTAGGCCCTTTTCCCTCCCTTTCCCTTCCCTATTTTCACCTGGTGATCTGGCCAGTAACAACCTCCAGTATTAGAATGCTTCCCACTCTGGATGAAGAAGCAACAGAGACACCTTTGGACAACAACATTGTCATTATATGAGGAGAGAAGTGTAAAGCTGGCCATAAATTATAAAAATGTTTTACTCAATATCCTTTAGATTGATCTTCAACTATGTAGTGCGAGGGCCTGCCTGAATGTATACTAATTTAAAATTTTGGGTTTGACCTCATATTATATGTTTTTTGTAAATCTAAAGGAAAATTGCACAAGACAATAGTTTAATGTACGGCCAGCCTTAGGCTCTGTTGACACTAGCTGACTCCAAAGTTGCGCAATTTTCAGTGTAACTTTGGAGCCCGACTTTGATATGACTTTGAAGTGACTTTGATAAGATTTCTACAGTCTCTGGCAAAGTAGTGCAGGAAGCTTTTCTGAAATTGCAGCGACTTCTGTAGTGTCAATTGGAATGGCTTTCATAGAGATACTAGGCATTTCACATGTCCTGCGACTTTGGGTCTCAAAGTCGGATCCTAAGTCGCAGAGGTGTGAACTGAGCTTTAGATGCACTGACCGATTTAGATACACTAAACAAATTGAAACCAAACTCCAGCTAACACTTTGTATGACGTTGCAGCAACAGTTGTGTTCTTTTTGGGATAAAGGTATTACATAAATAAACAAAAGCTGACCATTATAAGCACATTAACAGGACAGCTTCTTCTGTTGAAAAATAACAGACTTTCTGGCAGGATCACCAGACGAAAATAAAGGAAAGAAAGCCTAAAAAAGAAAACAAATGCAGTCATCACATCTAAGAAATGGAATGCTGCAACATAATTATTTGCTTTTGACTTTAATAATATTGACTATTGTAGGTTTACATTGGCTCCTAGGTGGACATTTTTCCATCTTCAGATGATATATGGCTGTTCCTTTATCCATAACTGTCAGCAGCACATGTAACACTTGACTGGTGACTGACAATCACCAGCTCTCTGCTCAGAGAGCTCTAAGAACTGAGAGACTGATGATGATCGATCGCTCGGTACTCAGTGTTAGAGGCGGCGGGGGAGGGATGCAGCATCGGACCAATGCTGCATCCAACTAGGTAAGTTTGATTCTGAAAAAAAGGCAACCCCATATTTCTCTTTTAGCACAATTTGTAAATTTTGAGGTTTGATGCTGTCCTGGGCACTGGCCTAATACATATTATAGGGTGGGCAAAATCATCCAGTCTAGAAGGGACAAGAAACTATAGACTGGGCAGTGAGACCAATAATAAAAAAATGTTTGGAAAAAATACAGAATGCAGCAGCACCACAGATGCATGGCATTCCAATTGGACAATGAGGCAGACAATAACAAATACTTTCTTCACTTGGCAAGGTGTGTAATTTTACACAATATAATATGTACATATAGTTATCTGTAAAATACATAAAAATATTAGTTTAAGAAAAAACTCATCTTAAGGCAGGGCCCTGGAAAACATATGTCAAGGAATACTAGAATGTTATGACGTGAACGAAAAACATTGATGTACATTGTTATACTTAATATTATGAACGGTGTCCCAAGAAAACACTCTGCATCTAATGCAAGAAAATCCATAATTAAAAACCCACAAGTAAAGATCAATAGCTTGTTGATGTCAATAGTCTCCACTATCATAACTTCACCAACCAGCTACAAATTAGTTATAGGTGTGTGGTCATCACAAAATTCAGGGTAACATCAGTGAGTGCACTTAAAGGAGAAGTATGACCAAAGCTTTTTTGGCCCTACTTCTCCTATGGATCACAGGAGTACAGTGCGTTCTGCACTCTGTGACCCATTTTCAGCCGACAGCAGGCTAAAGTCTGCAGTCGGCTGATGGTACTCAGCCAGTCCAGACACTGCATTGATTCGATTGACTTTACAGTAAGGATCCACACAGATGCCTGGACTGGCAGCTGGCTCAACCTCTCGGCGTATCACTGGGAGACTGAGCCCACCGCTCTCGCCCCCTGCACAGTCAAGGCGCTCCAGTGAATGAGGGGTAGAGTAGAGAGCCGGTGACTAACAGTCACCTCTCTCTGCTCAGAGCACCATTGCATCGACCTAAGTGAGTATATATATATATATATATATATATATATATATATATAGTATCTCACAATAGCGAGTACACCCCTCACATTTTTGTAAATATTTTATTATATCTTTTCACGTGAAAACACTGAAGAAATGGCACTTTGCTACAATGTAAAGTAGTGAGTGTACAGCTTGTATAACAGTGTAAATTTGCTGTCCCCTCAAAATAACTCAACACACAGCCATTAATGTTTAAACCACTGGCAGCAAAAATGAGTACACCCCTAAGTGAAAATGTCCAAATTGGGCCCAAAGTGTCAATATTTTATGTGGCCACCATTATTTTCTAGCACTGCTTAACCCTCTTGGGCATGGAGTTCACCAGAGCTTTACAGGTTGCCACTGGAGTCCATGATGACATCACGGAGCTGGTGGATGTTAGAGACCTTGCGCTGCTCCACCTTCCGTTTGAGGATGCCCCACAGATGCTCAATAGGGTTTAGGTCTAGAAACATGCTTGGCCGGTCCATCATTTTTACCCTCAGCTTCTTTAGCAAGCCAGTGGTCATCTTGGAGGTGTGTTTGGGGTTGTTATCATTTTGGAATACTGCCCTGCAGCCCAGTCTCCGAAGGGAGGGGATCATGCTCTGCTTCAGTATGACACAGTACATGTTGGTATTCATGGTTCCCTTGATGAACTGTAGCTCCCCAGTGCCAGCAGCACTCATGCAGTCCCAGACCATGACACTCCCACCAACATGCTTGACTGTAGGCAGGACACACTTGTCTTTGTACTCCTCACCTGGTTGCCCCCACACACGCTTGACACCATCTGAACCAAATAAGTTTATCATGGTGTCATCAGACCACAGGACATGGTTCCAGTAATCCATGTCCTTAGTCTGCTTGTCTTCAAACTGTTTGCGGGCTTTCTTGTGCGTCATCTTTAGAAGAGGCTTCCTTCTGGCACAATTTGATGCAGTGTACGGCGTATGGTCTGAGAACTGACAGGCTGACCCCCCCACCCCTTCAACCTCTGCAGCAATGCTGGCAACACTCATACGTCTATTTCCACCACAACCTCTGGATTTGACACTGAGCACGTGCACTCAACTTCTTTGGTCGACCATGGCGAGGCCTGTTCTGAGTGAAACCTGTCCTGTAAAACCACTGTATGATCTTGGCCACCGTGCTGCAGCTCCGTTTTAAGGTCTTGGCAATTTTCTTATAGCCTAGGCCATCTTTATGTAGAGCAACAATTCTTTTTTTTCAGATCCTCAGAAAGTTCTTTGCCATAGGGTGCCATGTTGAACTACCAGTGACCAGTATGAGATAGTGAGAGCGATAAAACCAAATTTAACACACCTGCTCCCCATTCATACCTGAGACCTTGTAACACTAACGAGTCACATGACACCGGCGAGGGAAAATGGCTAATTGGACCCAATTTGGACACTTTCACTTAGGGGTGTACTCACTTTTAGTGCCAGCGCTTTAGACATTAATGGCTGTGTGTTGCGTTATTTTGAGGGGACAGCAAATTTACACTTTACATTGTAGCAAAGTGTTATTTATTCAGTGTGATCACATGAAAAGATATAATAAAATATTTTAAAAATGTGAGGGGTGTACTCACTTTTGTGAGCTACTGTATGTATATATATATATATATATATATTTATAGTTGTGGCCCTAAGACCGAGACAGATGTGGATCACATAAACACGCGACAAGACTTACAACATAAATAGACCTGAGGTGTGGCTTTTGGTCATCTGGTAGGTAAGCTAAGAAAAGGGGCCATACCCAAGATAAGTAATGGATGATCGTGGAGGAGAATGTGCTGAGAAATGCTGTAAAAGGGGAATGGGAGGGAGGGTATCGTGCACTGGAACCGACACAGAGCAAGGGCGAGTGGTCAGCTTAACTGCTTCAGCCCCGGAAGATTTGGCTTCTGAATGACCAGGCCATTTTTTGCGATTCGGCACTGCGTCGCTTTAACTGGTGGTTGTGCGGCACTGCACCCAAACAAAATTGAAGTCCATTTTTTCCCACAAATAGAGCTTTTTTTTGATGGTATTTGGTCATCTCTGTGGGTTTTAGTTTTTGCGCTATAAACAAAAAAAGAGCGACAATTTTGAAAAAAAAAACACAATATTTTGTATTTTTTGCTATAATAAATATCCCCATTTTTTTTTTTTTAAAAAAAGCCTTTTTTTTTCTCAGTTTAGGCTGATATGTATTCTTCTACAATCTACATATTTTTGGTAATAAAAATCGCAATAAGCGATTATTGATTGGTTTGTGCAAAAGTTACAGCGTCTACAAAATAGAGGATAGATTTATAGCATTTTTATTATTTTTTTTTTACTAGTAATGGTGGCGATCTGCGATTTTTATCGGGACTGCGACATTATGGTGGACACATCGTCACTTCTGACACATTTTTGGGACCATTGGCACTTATACAGCGATCATTGCTATAAAAATGCACTGATTACTGTAAAAATGTCACTGGCAGGGAAGGGGTTAACACTAGGGGGCGATCAAGGGGTTAACTGTGTTCCCTCTCTGTGTTCTAATTGAAGGGGGGATGGGACTGTCTAGGGAAGATGACAAGTCGCTGTTCATACTTTGTATGAACACACGATCAGTCTCTTCTCCCCTCAGAGAACCGGGATCTAAGTGCCCGGTTCTCGTTGTGTCACGAGCGATCGCGGAAGCCCCGCGGTCATCGTGCCCACCGGGCAATTGCATCAGCTCTGGGGGCGAGCAGCTGGCCACAGGGCGAAGTGACGTAACATAATGTCGTTTCGCCCGGCCGTGCCATTCTGCCTCAGTAAAACTGCAGCGGCTGGTCGGCAAGTGCTTAAATACCCATTGGGCTCCTCCCATAAATTCAGGCCACCATACTGGCCTTCTAATTTATGGTCGTGGCCCTAAGACCGAAACAGATGTGGATCAAAAACAAGCGACAAGACTTGCAACATAAATAGACCTGAGGTGTGGCTTTTGGTCGTCTGGTAGGTAAGCCAAGAAAAGGGGCCAAAAATAAGCAGGTAGGGAGTATATCTTTATTGGTTCTAAGCTCATTGAGCAAGCTTGGAGAAGGCTAGGGCCATCTCCACTTGAGGGTTCAGAATATATCTGGTGAAGCAGGCAGACTTCCATCTGCCTAGCTTCTTGATCACATGGTCTGGTACTCCATGCTGAGATGCAGCTGAGGTGGCGCCGATCCAGAAGGAATGTCCAGAATACCACCTGGAGTCTAGGCCTAAGTTGACCAGTAGGACCCTAACATGTTTGATAAACTGACTGTCACTCAGGGGTTTGACTGGAAAAGACAGTAACGGGCTGGAGACTGGCTGGGTAGGTGAGAGAGCAGATGGCCAAGGACCATTACTGAGCACCAGGCATTGCTGGTCCTGAAGAAGTTGATATCTACTCCGGGTCCGATTAGTTGCGTTTAGTAGACCGTAAGATGAAGGTCATAATGGTTTGGGAAGCGAGTCAGCAGGTGTCTGTACAGTACCTGACTACTGGTACTACCAGAGGTGAACTCGCTAGGTCGTAGGAAGCCGTGGAAAGCCAGGTAGATGGCTGCCTGGATGATCAGGCTGGGCAAGAGGCCAAAGGGGGAACGTGTGAGGATTTTGGACATGCCCCTAAAGATAGCCCCTGTTATGGGTAAGCGTTTGCCGTTGGTAGTGGGCTGCTGCTTCTGAATTCTGCGCAGCAGGGCTTTCACTGTATGGGCTGTGAACACAGATGTCTCTCCGGGATTCTGTAAGGAAAGGAAATGCTGAATACCTGCTAGGTACAGCCTGATAGTGTTATGAGCGAGAGCCAGCTGTGTATGGCAATAAGATTTGAAGGCTAGGACGTGAGTGACGTCGTCTGCTGTGGTTCCGGGACAAGCGGCTAGGAACCTGCAGTAGGTGTTCCAGGCTGTACGATAAGCCTTTAGTGTGTTGCTAGACAGCGAGTGGTTGATGAGCTGGGTTGCATTGGCAAGATGTGGCTTCAATTCATTGTTAGTTGAGACCAAGGTGGGATAGGAGTGGATGATGGGTCGGCTCCGGATTCCTGCTGGAAGGATAAGACAAAATTGAAGCGAGACAGTGCATCTGCTTCAGCATTGCACTTGTCAGGGATATGCTCAGAGTAAATGTTAAATTGGTGATGTAGAGATAATTGCACCAGCCTGCGCAGGAAGGACATGACAGGGAGCGACTTGGATCTACCCTTATTAATGATGTCGGCTGTAGCCTGGTTGTCTGTGGTGAAGAGTACTGTCTGACCTGTCCACATGTGGTCCCAGACTTGGGCTACTGCCACGATGGGGTATAGTTTGAACAAAGGCAAGGTTTGAGCGAAATCAGGAATCAAGCAGATTTCTGGGGGCCAGGGACTGGCGAACCAGTGATGGCCAAAAATAGCAGCAAAGCCTGTGGAGGCTGCAGCGTCTGTGAATACTTGTTGCGACTGGGCTGATACTGAGGGAATGAACATCGATATGCCGTTCCAGTTGGTGAGGAACCTGTCCCACATAGCTAAGTCCACTATGGCTGCTGGGTCTAGTCTGAGGACTTGGTCGGGGTCCTGTACTTGGGCGAGAAAGACCAAGAGCCGTGAGATGAACGACCGCCCCTGTGGAATAATCCTCATCGCGAAACTGAGCATTCCTATCAAGGACTGCAGCTGTCTTTTAGTACACCCCTGTGACCGGGTAAAATCGTGAATGGCCGACCTAACACTGGCTAGTTTGTCAAAAGGCAGGCTAGCCTGCATAGCCTGTATGTCTAGGATGATGCCTAAGAAGGTGACGGAATGTGCCAGGCCTTCCACTTTGTGTTCGGCTATAGGTACATTGAGATTGTTGAAGACCACTCTTAGCTTGTCTAGATCTACTGGCGGTATGTCTGGCCATTCAATGAGCAGAAAGTCATCGAGATAATGGATAACTCTGTGGCACTGGACCTGGTGTGATAGGATCCAAGTGAGGGACTTGGATGGAGTGACTGGGCGAAAACGTCAAACAGCCACGGGTTGCTTTTAGGGCCAAAGGTCAGCTTGGTGGTAAAATAGTAAGAATCCTGGCACTTCATGCCGTGCCACCCCCAGAGGGATGGCTCGATAGGCAGGAGTTTGAAGGCATCTGCGATATCTGCTTTGGATAGCCAGGCGCCAGCGCTGGCCTGGATGGCCAAGTCGACTGACGCGTACTTGAGAGAAAATTCCTTGGAAGGGATCAGGGAGTTCAGACTAGGGATATGTGAGAAATGAGGTGCAGACAAGTCATAAACTAAGAGATTATTTGTGAACCTGCCCTTGACAAGCCCAATAGGGCTGACTCTCCAAAACTGGAAAGGTGACTGTGAGAAGGGGCCAATGATGAACCCCTTATCTAACTCCATCTGTAAGAGGGTGTCTATGGCCTGAGCATCGATGGCTGCTGACTGCAGGTTCTTGCACTCGTGAGTGGAGAGAAGTAAGGTGATGAGGCCCATGTGGAATCCTGCCGTGTAGCCGTGTAGCAGGAATACGGTCAGTGAAGGGGTAGGGTGTGCGGAGAGGTAGAAGCCCAGCCACCGGAAACCCACTCGGCTTAGTCAGGATTTGTTTAGCTGCTTTAGATGACAAGTGGTCTTTGGGTGTGCCTTGTGGCATGAAGTACAGACGTGCAGAAGGCGGCACTGGCTGAAGAAGCACCCGCCTTGGTTGAAGTTGTTGCATATCACCGTGCCCCCCACTGAAAAGACTGGTCGCCCCAACTTGTCTACCTGCTGCTGGTGAGGTGGGCCTGACAGGCCCTGGTTGAAGCTGGAGGTGAAAGGAAAATTGAAGAGGCGTCTTGTGGCTGCCTCAGAGCAACAATTTGCTGTGTGGGCGGAAGATTGGCAGATCGCACAGAATGGGGAACGAAGACCAGCAAAGTGGCGACAAAACAGTTCCGTGTCTGAGACGCTCCAGTCAGTACTTATCTGGAACTGGGTGAGTCTTGCTGCTGCTTTGGCTGAAAACGACCGATGGTAGTCATAGAAGGCAAAGCCACCATGTTTGTAAGCAAGATCTAACACTGCATGGAGGTATAAGTCCAGCACCTCCCTCCTGCTGGGGGTGGTTGAACAGAGGACGTCTTTGAACATCATGAAAGCCAGGGGAAAATCGGTGGCTGACAGCTTACGACTGAGCCTGGGGTCTTTCGACTTGACAACTACTAATAGGTTCCTCCAGGGGTAAGATTTGTCAGCTATGTCATGGGCTGAGATGAGCAGGGATGTCAAATTGACCTCCTTGCCCTCTAGTATATCCTTCCTGATGCTTGCTGGGACAAGATGAGCAGGGAGGACGACAGGTGTAGAGCCTGGTGTACCTTCAGAAGGAGAAGTTATCATCGGGACCAAGACCGGATCAGGAAGGGCTGTGGGCGAACTTCCAAAAGTGTGACTCTGGTCTGGACGTCCGAAACTGTTGCGGTTAAGGAAGAGACCAAAGAATGCAGCTGGGAAATGGCCCCAGAGATGGATTTCAGGGATGCCTGCTGGGTGCTGGGCCCGGCTGCAGCTGGAGGTGGGAAGAGGATCCTGAAAAGCTCTGCCTTCCTGGCCATAGCGGAAAGGGAATATCCCTGCGCTTCAGCTCAGAAATTAGTTTGGGGATTGTTCATCCCTTGAGGGACTGTACGCTGCTGCGCTCTGAGCCTGCGGAGGGTGACAGAGGGGCAGGTGTGGAGTCCTCGCTGCCAGCCTGTGACATGGCTCCGGCTAGAAGACAAATGGTGGGGGTGCTCATGTTAAGAAGAGACATAGCCATAGGATAGAGAGTGGAGTGGTAAAGAGAAACTCGGGGAGGAAGAAAAAGAGAAGTACATGAAAAGGACTGATAGGCGTAGACAGGAGCTGACAGTGTTCTGTTGTGGCAGAACTATGTAGAGTGAAAATTTAGAAAACTCAGAAGAGTGCAAGGCGACCGAGGTGGGCCAGAAGTTGACTGGCCAGATAACCGATAGCTTGGGTGCCTGTTTGTGGCAAGCACAAACCTTAAGACCAGAACCCAAGGGCATACTGGGGTGAGAAGATAAAGTCTGGTACGGTCTACATAGGAATGTTGCGATCTGTAGTGGGTGATGTATGCTCAGCCTGCTAACACTTGCACTGCCAGCAAGCCTACTGTTAAGCGACCTTGTCTGAGAGGTGAAGGGGCGTCCTTCGAAAATAGTGATGTGTAGACATATGTGACAGAACTAACGCCTGGGGAGCACGTCCAGTGATGTATGTGAAGTAACAGTATAGTGCAAGGGTGCTGCAGAATGATAGAAAAACCCATGAACTACGCACCTGACTGAGTAGCGAGGTCCTAATTGGGATCGAAACTCGGTCGACCGGGAACACCTGCAGTAGAGGTGACATAAGTGCAATGAAAATTTTTTTTTTTTACTCCCCCTTTGTGCCCTTGTATGTGACTGGCCCTGGTGAAGATGCAATCATTGGGTTTATTTTTTTTTTTTACCTGGGAACATTCAACCTGGTGTAGGACGGAACCTGAACTCGACTAACCTGAGGGAGAAAGACAGACGGAAAATAATGAGTATCTCGTATGAATGACACTGGAGACAAGTGGCCGATTAAGTGCCACTAAAATGAAGTGTGGCTGTGTGAGTGCCACTGAGTGTGCTTGCACTTGCAGAGATTTGCAAGAAGTTATGTTGAGATCTGTGCTTGCAGCGTTTGCAGGGAGTTTAGGCTGAGATGCATGTTTTTGCAGCGTAGCAAACAGTGCCGCCCCCCCCCCTCCCCCTGGCCCTTTAAAAAAAAAAAAAAAAGGTCCTTATGTGCACTGTGTTCGGACGCCGGACACAGTGCGACGCCGGACACAGTGCACTTATAGGAAGCGCCACGTCTATGCAATCACGAGATTGCAGACGTGGCGCTGCATCTGCGGGCGTTTAGCCCGCCTTGTGGCGTTTTCTGAAGCGCCGAGTAGCTTCCGCCCAGCCATAGTAATACATACTACAGGCGCCGGGTGGAAGCTACTCGGCACTTCAGATTTGATTGACATCTGCCCTGAGTCAGATGTCACTTCCTGCTTCTCTCTCTCATTGCGCCCGAGAGAGGAAACAGGAAGAATGCTGGTGCCAGTGTGAGGAGGAGGACACCGCAGGAGACCCAAGGTAAGTACCTCTGGCGCTGTGTGGAGAATGGGGGGGACAGAGGCTACATTTGGGGGGACAGAGGCTGTATTGGGGGGGCAGAATCTGCATTTTGGGGGGGGACAGAGGCTGCATTTTGGGGGCTGATAGAGGCTGTATTGGGGGGACAGAGGCTGCATTTTGGGCGGGGGGGGCAGAGGCTGCATTTTGGGGGGGGACAGAGGCTGTATTTGGGGGGGACAGAGGCTGTATTTGGGGGGGGGGCAGAGGCTGCATTTTGGGGGGGGACAGAAGCTGCATTTTGGCGGGGGGACAGAGGCTGTATTTGGGGGGGGCAGAGGCTGCATTTTGGGGGGGACAGAGGCTGCATTTTTGGGGGGGGCAGAGGCTGCATTTTGGGGGGGGGACAGAGGCTGCATTTTGGGGGGGCAGAGGCTGCATTTGGGGGGGGCAGAGGCTGTATTTGGGGGGGACAGAGGCTGCATTTGGGGGGTACAGAGGCTGCATTTGGGGGAACAGAGGCTGCGTTTAATGGGACACAGGCATGCTGCATTTGGGGGGGACAGAGGCTGCATTTGGGGGGGACAGAGGCTGCATTTGGGGGGGGCAGAGGCTGCATTTGGGGGGGACAGAGGCTTCATTTGGGGGGGGGGGACACAGGCATGCTGCATTTGGGGGGGGACAGAGGCTGCATTTGGGGGAACAGAGGCTGCATTTAATGGGACACAGGCAAGCTGCATTTGGGGGGGACAGAGGCTGCATTTGGGAGAACAGAGGCTGCATTTGGGAGAACAGAGGCTGCATTTGGGAGAACAGAGGCTGCATTTAATGGGAACAGAAGCTGCATTCAATGGGACACAGGCATGCTGCATGTAATGGGACACAGGCATGCTGCATTTGGGGGGGGGGACGACAGAGGCTGCATTTGGGGGGGGACAGAGGCTGTATTTTGGGGGGACAGAGGCTGCATTTTGGGTGGGCAGAGGCTGCATTTGGGGGGGACAGAGGCTGCATTTGGGGGAACAGAGGCTGCATTTAATGGGACAAAGGCATGCTGCATTTGGGGGGGACAGAGGTTGCATTTGGGGGGGACAGAGGCTGCATTTGGGGGGGACAGAGGCTGCATTTGGGGGGGCAGAGGCTGCATTTGGGGGGGACAGAGGCTGCATTTGGGGGGGCAGAGGCTTCATTTGGGGGGGACACAGGCATGCTGCATTTGGGGGGGGGACAGAGGCTGCATTTGGGGGGACAGAGGCTGCATTTGGGGGGGGACAGAGGCTTCATTTGGGGGGGGGACACAGGCATGCTGCATTTGGGGGGGGCAGAGGCTGCATTTGGGGGGACAGAGGCTGCATTTGGGGGAACAGAGGCTGCATTTGGGGGAACAGAGGCTGCATGTAATGGGACACAGGCATGCTGCATTTGGGGGGGCAGAGGCTGCATTTGGGGGGGGGCAGAGGCTGCATTGGGGGGGCAGAGGCTGCATTTGGGGGGACAGAGGCTGCATTTGGGGGAACAGAGGCTGCATTTGGGGGAACAGAGGCTGCATGTAATGGGACATAGGCATGCTGCATTTGGGGGGGGCAGAGGCTGCATTTGGGGGGGGAGACAGAGGCTGCATTCGGGGGGACAGAGGCTGCATTTTATGTGACAGAGGCTGCATTTGATGTGACACAGGCTGCATGTAAGGACGGACTGCTGGGGACGCCTGATGGCATCTGGTTGTAGGCGACGTGGCTAGTGACACACTTGGGGCTCCCACTGATTCTGCATTATGGTGAGTTGAATGATTTAATTTTATATTACAATGTAATAATAGAAATAATGCGCTTCAATCATCCTGACACCATAACAACCATGGTGCCGGGATGATTGAAATGCTAACACCAGGTGTTTGGAGTATCTTTATCTGCTGATTGTTAAACTTTCTAGAATACACATTTCTATTGTTGTGTAGGATCTAGGCCTGCTGTCCCTCTCTCCCTCTCCCTCCATCCCTCATTCATCTCAGACGCTAACCACACCACCTTGGAGCCACGCCCACTATTTCGCTGAAACCACGCCCATTTTCACCAAGTGGGAGGGGTCAAAAAGGAAGATCAGGGTCTGGCGCCCCCCCATCCTAAAACTTCACCAGCCGCCACTGGTAGCAAATGGGTAACTGCTGAGATGCGTGTACTTGCAGAGATTGCAAGGAGTCTATACTGAGAAGCCTGTTTGTAGCAAATGCAATGGGTATATGCTGAAAAGAAAAGGATAGCAGAAATAGTATGTGTAGGAATGAATTGTGAAAATGGCATACGTAACCAATCGTAGATTTATGATAGGGAGTGTTACGAATTGGTGTGCGGAATACTGGTGAAGCGAACCGTTGTGCTGCCGGTGCGACTGGGTTCGGTTTGGAGTGTGATGCACGTAGCTGCTGATGCGATCCGAATCGGTCAGAGCAATGATATGAATAATGAATCATTAGTAGGGTATGGGGGTGAGCGATATGAACCGGTGCTGGACGTATCCGATGCGAACCGTTGTGCAGCAGATGCGACTAGGTACGAATCGGACTGCGGTAAGTGTGCCATGCATCCGATGTGAATCGGAGCAGAAAAAGCGAACATGCCTGTAACTACTGCATACTGGAGGCCTACGAACGATTCGTAAGAACCGAACGACGGAATGGGGAACATAACGAGAAGTAAGCTAGTTGAACATGATACGACAAGGGGGGTTACGAATCCTACCTGTGACAGAAAGCAAGACTTGATCGACAATACACGAATAAGCAACCGCAATGTATTCGGACAACAGACTCACGAACACGCAGTGAGCTGAAGAGTCGGCCTGGTGACGTAACAAATCCCGCACTGGAACCGAGTGGTCAGCTTAAATACCCATCGGGCTCCTCCCATAAATTCAGGCCACCATACTGGCCTTCTAATATATCATCCATAATGTGCTAGTATGCATCGCATACCAGCATACCAGCTCATTATGAAATACTGACCTTAGAGCGAAGCCCTCCCAGCGGCGCCCGCACACCGCTGAGATGTCTTCCCCGGTGTTTCTTCCGATTCCGCGGCTCCGGTGCTGTGATTGGCCGGAGCCGCGATGAGCTGCCAGTAACGGCACAGGGCCCTGAAGAAACGGCACGGGTGCCCGTTCCTTCAGAACGCATTTGCGCCGATGACGTAATCGGCACATTATACAGTAAATAGCTCCTAAACGGTGCAAGTTTGGGAGATATTTACAGTACTTATAGGTAAGCCTTATTATAGGCTTACCTATAGGTACAAACAAACCAGGGGAGTTTACTTCCTCTAACTCGCAAGGCAAAGGAGAGGAGGCAGTTGCCAGAGGTAACTGAGAGAACGAACAGCTACAGCAACCAGTCTTTGGCGTGGTACCTGGTTAGGGGACAGATCCTCCAGTAGTGGGGGGTCCATGCCCTGACTCCTTCCCTAGCTGTCCATCTTCTCTGGTCACCAGGAGCAGACCAGCATTATGGAGATCTAATGTCTGATCACTGGGTACAAGGAAATAATTAATGAGGTCGCATGGGGCCCACTATGTTACAATCGTGTAGTATGGGACATAACATCTCACAGAGAATTCTGTATATTACTGCTGCACAAAAGTGGCTCATCTCTAAGTCAGGGACTAACTTAATGTTTGAATCTTCACATGACCACAGCCCCTGCCTGGTGCCAGGCATTGGTGGGCAGTCCTTTGGCTCCTGACCATTTGAATATCTCCTAAACAGCACAAGTTTAGGAGATATTCACTGTAATTACAGGTAAGCCTTATTAGAGGTTTGCTTGTAGGTACAAGTGAAAAATTTGATTTTACTACTGCTTTAAGGACTGGTTCACAGGAAGCGATAAAATGTTAGAATGTGGGGCTTTTGCAGAAAAAAGTGCTGTTAAAAAATGATACATGAATTTCTTTGACATTTGTTGCATTTGAGCCATCCCATTGAAATGAATAGGCTGCCCTATGTACAAAGCACAACAATGTGTAAAGAATTCTATAGTAGTGTGAATGTGGGCTAAACCTCCATTATTACTATTTAAATATAATTAAATAGTAATAATGTTTCAAAATAGATAAACATTTGCCTAATGTTGGAAAAGTTAGAAAGAAAAACGATATTGCTTCAAGGAACAGTTAAAGTGATATTAAAGGCAGATTTAAAAAAAAAATAACAAACATGTTATACTTACCTGCTCTGTGCAGTGGTTTGCATAGAGCAACCCCAATCCTCCTCTTCTTGGGTCCCCCCCCCGGCACTCCTTGACCCTCCCTCCTGCTGAGTGCCCCACAAAGCAATAAACTTGCTACGGGGGTACCCTGGCAGGCTTGCTCCCTACTTCTGGTGGAAATGTGAGAGAGAGAGAGAGAGAAAAGAATACACATATCATATCTTTACACATGACCACAGAAAAATTATAATGTACAGTGACATATGTTGTATATTACACATGGTTAGATTTTATCACTTACAGAAAACAGATAGCAACTTTATTTGTCAGTGAAAAGCAAGGCATGACAGCCAACACGCAAACACCAATAAGCTATGCAGGTCAGGGGAGGCAGATATGGGGGTGCATACTCAAAAGACAAGGTAGGTACCATTTACATTGTGACACCTACATATGGTGCTTTATCCATCACTGGATTTTCTATATATTTTTTTGTCTATAGGGTACTCCTTTTTTGATACCCCCCTGCAGGGCCGCCATCAGGGGGTACAGCCCATACACTTGTAAGGGGCCCCAGCATCTGGACGGGACCGGCCAACTGGCAGGGATGTGAGAAGGCAAGGGCGGGTGCAGAGGAGCTCCGTGGATGCTCCTGTATGTGTATGAGTCAACAGGCTCCTGCTCTGTCATTGAGCTGACATCGGGCTCTTTGCTGCCACCTCTGGCCATTTCCTGCATGTGGAAACAAGAGCTGGGACTAGGACCACCTTACAAGTAAGGGATGTTGTGCAGGGGGGGCTGTGTGTGTGTCTGTGTACATGACTGTGTGTGTACATTTCTCTGTGTGTACATGCCTCTGTGTGTGTACATGTCTTGTGTGTGTATACATGCCTGTGTATGTGTGTGTGTGTACGTGCATGTCATATATACACATGTAAGTGGTGCTGGGAGCGTACAGGTGTAAGGGGGGCTGAGAGCGTACAGGTGTGAGGGGGGCTGAGAGTGTACGGGTGTGAGGGGGGCTGAGAGCGTACAGATGTGAGGGGGCTGAGAGCGTACAGATGTGAGGGGGCTGAGAGCGTACAGATGTGAGGAGGCTGAGAGCGTACAGGTGTGAGGGGGCTGAGAGTGGACAGGTGTGAGGGGGGCTGAGAGTGTACGGGTGTGAGGGGGGCTGAGAGCGTACAGATGTGAGGGGGCTGAGAGCATACAGATGTGAGGGGGCTGAGAGCGTACAGGTGTGAGGGGGCTGAGAGCGTACAGGTGTGAGGGGGGCTGAGAGTGTACGGGTGTGAGGAGGGCTGAGAGCGTACAGATGTGAGGGGGCTGAGAGCGTACAGATGTGAGGGGGCTGAGAGCGTACAGATGTGAGGGGGCTGAGAGTGTACAGGTGTGAGAGGGGCCTGAGAGTGTACAGGTGTGAGGGGGCTGAGAGCATACAGGTGTAAGGGGGGCTGAGAGCGTACAGGTGTAAGGGGGGCTGAGAGCGTACAGGTGTGAGGGGGGCTGAGAGTGTACGGGTGTGAGGGGGGCTGAGCGTACAGATGTGAGGGGGCTGAGAGCGTACAGATGTGAGGGGGCTGAGAGTGTACAGGTGTGAGGGGGGCTGAGAGTGTACGGGTGTGAGGGGGGCTGAGAGCGTACAGATGTGAGGGGGCTGAGAGCATACAGATGTGAGGGGGCTGAGAGCGTACAGGTGTGAGGGGGCTGAGAGTGTACAGGTGTGAGGGGGGCTGAGAGTGTACGGGTGTGAGGGGGGCTGAGAGCGTACAGATGTGAGGGGGCTGAGAGCGTACAGATGTGAGGGGGCTGAGAGCGTACAGATGTGAGGGGGCTGAGAGTGTACAGGTGTGAGAGGGGCCTGAGAGTGTACAGGTGTGAGGGGGGCTGAGAGCGTACAGGTGTAAGGGGGGCTGAGAGCGTACAGGTGTGAGGGGGCTGAGAGTGTACGGGTGTGAGGGGGGCTGAGAGCGTACAGATGTGAGGGGGCTGACAGCGTACAGATGTGAGGGGGCTGAGAGCATACAGGTGTGAGGGGGGCTGAGAGCGTACAGGTGTGAGGGGGGCTGAGAGCGTACAGGTGTGAGGGGGCTGAGAGCATACAGGCGTGAGGGGGTTGAGAGCGTACAGGTGTGAGGGGGGCTGAGAGTGTACAGGCGTGAGGGGGTTGAGAGCGTACAGGTGTGAGGGGGGCTGAGAGCGTACAGGCGTGAGGGGGGTTGAGAGCATACAGGTGTGAGGGGGGGCTGAGAGAGTACAGGTGTGAGGGGGGATAAGAGCGTACAGGTGTGGGGGGGCTGAGAGCATACAGGTGTAAGGGGGGCTGAGGGCGTACAGGTGTGAGGGGGGCTGAAAGTGTACAGGTGTGAGGGGGACTGAGAGCGTAGAGGTGTGAGGGGGGGCTGACAGCGTACAGGTGTGAGGGGGGCTGAGAGTGTACAGGTGTGAGGGGGGCTGAGAGTGTACTGGTGTGAGGGGGCTAAGAGCGTACAGGTGTGAGGGGGCTGAGAGCATACAGGTGTGAGGGGGATAAGAGCGTACAGGTGTGAGGGGGCTAAGAGCGTACAGGTGTGAGGGGGCTGAGAGCGTACAGGTGTGAGGGGGCTGAGGGCGTACAGGTGTGAGGGGGGCTGAGAGCGTACAGGTGTGAGGGGGGATGAGAGCGTAGAGGTGTGAGGGGGCTGAGAGCATACAGGTGTGAGGGGGGCTGAGAACGTACAGGTGTGAGGGGGGCTGAGAGTGTACTGGTGTGAGGGGGCTAAGAGCGTACAGGTGTGAGGGGGCTGAGAGCGTACAGGTGTGAGGGGGATAAGAGCGTACAGGAGTGAGGGGGCTAAGAGCGTACAGGTGTGAGGGGGCTGAGAGCGTACAGGTGTGAGGGGGCTGAGGGCGTACAGGTGTGAGGTGGGCTGAGAGCGTACAGGTGTGAGGGGGGATGAGAGCGTAGAGGTGTGAGGGGGCTGAGAGCATACAGGTGTGAGGGGGGCTGAGAACGTACAGGTGTGAGGGGGGCTGAGAGTGTACTGGTGTGAGGGGGCTAAGAGCGTACAGGTGTGAGGGGGCTGAGAGCGTACAGGTGTGAGGGGGATAAGAGCGTATAGGTGTGAGGGGGGGCTGACAACGTACAGGTGTGAGGGGGGCTGAGAGCATACAGATGTGAGGGGGGGCTGAGAGTGTACTGGTGTGAGGGGGCTGAGAGCATACAGGTGTGAGGGGGGGGCTGAGAGTGTACTGGTGTGAGGGGGCTGAGAGCATACAGGTGTGAGGGGGCTGAGAGCGTACAGGTGTGAGGGGGCTGAGAGCGTACAGGTGTTAGGGGGCTAAGAGCGTACAGGTGTGAGGGAGCTAAGAGCGTACAGGTGTGAGGGGGCTAAGAGCGTACAGGTGTGAGGGGGCTAAGAGCATACAGGTGTGAGGGGGCTAAGACCGTACAGGTGTGAGGGGGGCTGAGAGCGTACAGGTGTGGGGGGGACTGAGGCACTAAAGGACTTGGTGGGATGGCTAGTGGGCAGATTCCATGGGGCGGCCAGTGAGCGGGACCCTGGGGAATGTTGGTGGTCAGGCTCGGAGGGGAGGGCCCAGGCCTAAAGCTGTGGAAGGGGCCCCACAATTTCTGATGGCTGCCCTGCCCCCCTGTCATATTAGTTTCCCCTATAACTAAAATAAATATGTACCAACAGGCGTGAGGGGGTTGAGAGCGTACAGGTGTGAGGGGGGCTGAGAGCGTACAGGCGTGAGGGGGTTGAGAGCGTACATGTGTGAGGGGGGCTGAGAGCGTACAGGCGTGAGGGGGGTTGAGAGCATACAGGTGTGAGGGGGGGCTGAGAGCGTACAGGTGTGAGGGGGGATGAGAGCGTACAGGTGTGGGGGGGCTGAGAGCATACAGGTGTAAGGGGGGCTGAGGGCGTACAGGTGTGAGGGGGGCTGAAAGTGTACAGGTGTGAGGGGGACTGAGAGCGTAGAGGTGTGAGGGGGGGCTGACAGCGTACAGGTGTGAGGGGGGCTGAGAGTGTACTGGTGTGAGGGGGGCTGAGAGCGTACAGGTGTGAGGGGGGATGAGAGCGTAGAGGTGTGAGGGGGCTGAGAGCATACAGGTGTGAGGGGGGCTGAGAACGTACAGGTGTGAGGGGGGCTGAGAGTGTACTGGTGTGAGGGGGCTAAGAGCGTACAGGTGTGAGGGGGCTGAGAGCGTACAGGTGTGAGGGGGATAAGAGCGTACAGGTGTGAGGGGGCTAAGAGCGTACAGGTGTGAGGGGGCTGAGAGCGTACAGGTGTGAGGGGGCTGAGGGCGTACAGGTGTGAGGTGGGCTGAGAGCGTAGAGGTGTGAGGGGGGATGAGAGCGTAGAGGTGTGAGGGGGCTGAGAGCATACAGGTGTGAGGGGGGCTGAGAACGTACAGGTGTGAGGGGGGCTGAGAGTGTACTGGTGTGAGGGGGCTAAGAGCGTACAGGTGTGAGGAGGCTGAGAGCGTACAGGTGTGAGGGGGATAAGAGCGTATAGGTGTGAGGGGGGGCTGACAACGTACAGGTGTGAGGGGGGCTGAGAGCATACAGATGTGAGGGGGGCTGAGAGTGTACTGGTGTGAGGGGGCTGAGAGCATACAGGTGTGAGGGGGGGGCTGAGAGTGTACTGGTGTGAGGGGGCTGAGAGCATACAGGTGTGAGGGGGCTGAGAGCGTACAGGTGTGAGGGGGCTGAGAGCGTACAGGTGTTAGGGGGCTAAGAGCGTACTGGTGTGAGGGAGCTAAGAGCGTACAGGTGTGAGGGGGCTAAGAGCGTACAGGTGTGAGGGGGCTAAGAGCATACAGGTGTGAGGGGGCTAAGACCGTACAGGTGTGAGGGGGGCTGAGAGCGTACAGGTGTGGGGGGGACTGAGGCACTAAAGGACTTGGTGGGATGGCTAGTGGGCAGATTCCATGGGGCGGCCAGTGAGCGGGACCCTGGGGAATGTTGGTGGTCAGGCTCGGAGGGGAGGGCCCAGGCCTAAAGCTGTGGAAGGGGCCCCACAATTTCTGATGGCTGCCCTGCCCCCCTGTCATATTAGTTTCCCCTATAACTAAAATAAATATGTACCAATTTGGGCCCCCCTTTAGTATATTTGTTAGTCCTGTGGGCTCTCAGCTCATCCTTGCTACATTGTAAACAATAATAATGAAAAATAACAAATATATCTGAGTAAATAGATTTCACTCGTGGCATTGGGAGGCTCCACTAGAGGGCGCTTAGCCTTCGTTTGCCTCTCTATCATTCACGGCACGCCCGTTCTGTCCCACGGTCTGCGCTCTCGGATCCCAACTCTCGGGTCGGTACTGCCCATGCGGGCACGACTGTAGCCGGCCGGGTCTGTGACGCCAGGACACCCCCGATTGGGGTGCTTCATTATAGGGGTACATAGAGCCAGGAGGCCAGTGTTCTATCAAATTACAGCTACCTATCAGATTGTGCAATGGAAGTGACCCTGGGGAATGTTGGTGGTCAGGCTCGGAGGGGAGGGCCTAGGCCTAAAGCTGTGGAAGGGGCCCCACAATTTCTGATGGCTGCCCTGCCCCCCTGTCATATTAGTTTCCCCTATAACTAAAATAAATATGTACCAACAGGCGTGAGGGGGTTGAGAGCGTACAGGTGTGAGGGGGGCTGAGAGCGTACAGGCGTGAGGGGGTTGAGAGCGTACAGGTGTGAGGGGGGCTGAGAGCGTACAGGCGTGAGGGGGGTTGAGAGCATACAGGTGTGAGGGGGGGCTGAGAGCGTACAGGTGTGAGGGGGGATGAGAGCGTACAGGTGTGGGGGGGCTGAGAGCATACAGGTGTAAGGGGGGCTGAGGGCGTACAGGTGTGAGGGGGGCTGAAAGTGTACAGGTGTGAGGGGGACTGAGAGCGTAGAGGTGTGAGGGGGGGCTGACAGCGTACAGGTGTGAGGGGGGCTGAGAGTGTACTGGTGTGAGGGGGCTAAGAGCGTACAGGTGTGAGGGGGCTGAGAGCGTACAGGTGTGAGGGGGATAAGAGCGTACAGGTGTGAGGGGGCTAAGAGCGTACAGGTGTGAGGGGGCTGAGAGCGTACAGGTGTGAGGGGGCCGAGGGCGTACAGGTGTGAGGGGGGCTGAGAGCGTACAGGTGTGAGGGGGGATGAGAGCGTAGAGGTGTGAGGGGGCTGAGAGCATACAGGTGTGAGGGGGGCTGAGAACGTACAGGTGTGAGGGGGGCTGAGAGTGTACTGGTGTGAGGGGGCTAAGAGCGTACAGGTGTGAGGGGGCTGAGAGCGTACAGGTGTGAGGGGGATAAGAGCGTACAGGTGTGAGGGGGCTAAGAGCGTACAGGTGTGAGGGGGCTAAGAGCGTACAGGTGTGAGGGGGCTGAGAGCGTACAGGTGTGAGGGGGCTGAGGGCGTACAGGTGTGAGGTGGGCTGAGAGCGTACAGGTGTGAGGGGGGATGAGAGCGTAGAGGTGTGAGGGGGCTGAGAGCATACAGGTGTGAGGGGGGCTGAGAACGTACAGGTGTGAGGGGGGCTGAGAGTGTACTGGTGTGAGGGGGCTAAGAGCGTACAGGTGTGAGGGGGCTGAGAGCGTACAGGTGTGAGGGGGATAAGAGCGTATAGGTGTGAGGGGGGTCTGACAACGTACAGGTGTGAGGGGGGCTGAGAGCATACAGATGTGAGGGGGGCTGAGAGTGTACTGGTGTGAGGGGGCTGAGAGCATACAGGTGTGAGGGGGGGGCTGAGAGTGTACTGGTGTGAGGGGGCTGAGAGCATACAGGTGTGAGGGGGCTGAGAGCGTACAGGTGTGAGGGGGCTGAGAGCGTACAGGTGTTAGGGGGCTAAGAGCGTACAGGTGTGAGGGAGCTAAGAGCGTACAGGTGTGAGGGGGCTAAGAGCGTACAGGTGTGAGGGGGCTAAGAGCATACAGGTGTGAGGGGGCTAAGACCGTACAGGTGTGAGGGGGGCTGAGAGCGTACAGGTGTGGGGGGGACTGAGGCACTAAAGGACTTGGTGGGATGGCTAGTGGGCAGATTCCATGGGGCGGCCAGTGAGCGGGACCCTGGGGAATGTTGGTGGTCAGGCTCGGAGGGGAGGGCCCAGGCCTAAAGCTGTGGAAGGGGCCCCACAATTTCTGATGGCTGCCCTGCCCCCCTGTCATATTAGTTTCCCCTATAACTAAAATAAATATGTACCAATTTGGGCCCCCCTTTAGTATATTTGTTAGTCCTGTGGGCTCTCAGCTCATCCTTGCTACATTGTAAACAATAATAATGAAAAATAACAAATATATCTGAGTAAATAGATTTCACTCGTGGCATTGGGAGGCTCCACTAGAGGGCGCTTAGCCTTCGTTTGCCTCTCTATCATTCACGGCACGCCCGTTCTGTCCCACGGTCTGCGCTCTCGGATCCCAACTCTCGGGTCGGTACTGCGCATGCGGGCACGACTGTAGCCGGCCGGGTCTGTGACGCCAGGACACCCCCGATTGGGGTGCTTCATTATAGGGGTACATAGAGCCAGGAGGCCAGTGTTCTATCAAATTACAGCTACCTATCAGATTGTGCAATGGAAGTGACCTTCCGTCCAAAAATACTAAGCATGCACGATGCGTTCCACACACTTTATGATGTGACGGGTAGTGGTATTCTGATAGAACACTGCCCCTCCTGCATTACAGACACATTCTCCTCTCACAGGAGACACTCTTGCCCCCTGGTGATGGTTCTAGCTCCGCAGTGGAATAGAAACCATGTGGACATCTTACTACACCCAGTTACATCTTGAATTTCAGAGTAATTTTAGCAATAAAGTGAGCGTATATAAATAAATATAGTATATTAATATCTGTGATATTGATTTATATACGCTAATTTTTTTGCCAAAATTGCTCTGCAATTGAAGACGTAGCTGGGTGTACTAAGATGTCCGCATGGGTGTTCTATCAGAATACCACTACTCGTCAGATCATAAAGTGTGTGGAATGCACAGCGCACCGTGTAACGCATCGAGCATGCGCAGTAAATATTTTTTGGTCGGAACGTCACTTCCGTTGCACAATCTGATGGGTATCAGCTGCTCCAGGATACCCACACATTGTACCCTATACCTATAAATGTACCAATCTGGTAAGTGGAGAAATTGATACTCAATCAGCGTTGATGATTGTCCTGGCTCTGCATTTATGCTTTGCAAGCAGCCAATATATATGGATACACTTTTTGCTCATTTGCCTTCTTGTTCTTTTTTCTTTCATATGCTGTCCTGAAGCGCTGTCAAGCCTTAGTGCTTTATTGGTACCCATTATTTAATTAACCAGTGCCATATAAACTTCTTACCTATATCTTGGATTTCATCCATACCGTTTGAAGCAATCTGCTCTATTCAGGTGAACATATACTTTATATATTATTATTATATTATATATTTATTATTTTTTTTTCTTATTAAATGTAACTTTTGTATTTTAGGATGTTGTCCACCTGTAGACTTAAAAATTCCTCCTTTTTCTTTTCTCTTTATTACGGTATGTTGTTAATGTTCTAATTCCATACATATACAATATCTCACAAAAGTGAGTACACCCCTCACATTTTTGTAAATATTTTATTCTATCTTTTCATGTGACAACACTGAAGAAATGACACTTTGCTACAATGTAAAGTAGTGAGTGTACAGCAGGGGTTCCCAACCATTCAAAGAGCGAGGGCCACTGAAGCGACTTGGTAACCAATCGCGGGCCAAAATGAGTGGAATGGGCGGATGACATGTCTGTGTCCACGCTGCATATGCTGAATGGACACAGCCAGGGCTGGTTCAAGGATTTTTGACACCCTAGGCGAAATCTCATTTTGCCGCCCCTTGGCTCCGCCCCTGACTCCACCCCCTTTGCCCTGCCCTTCTAACATGTGGCCTACCTGACACATACACTGACCCACCTACCTGACACATACACTGGCCCACCTACCTACCTGACACATACACTGGCCCACCTACCTACCTAACACATACACTGGCCCACCTACCTACCAGACACATACACTGACCCACCTACCTACCTGACACATACACTGACCCACCTACCTACCTGACACATACACTGGCCCACCTACCTGACACATACACTAGCCCACCTACCTACCTGACGCATACACTGACCCACCTACCTACCACATACACTGACCCACCTACCTACCTGACACATACACTGACCCACCTACCTACCTGACACATACACTGGCCCACCTACCTGACACATACACTGGCCCACCTACCTACCTGACGCATACACTGACCCACCTACCTACCACATACACTGACCCACCTACCTACCTGACACATACACTGACCTACCTGACACATACACTGACCCACCTACCTACCTGACATATACACTGACCTACCTGACTCCTATTTCCTGCATTACTCACCCCCCCATCCCCCACACACTTCTCGATGTAGATCCATCCTCCTCCTTACCTCTGCGCTTCATGGATCATGACATCCGGCTCTCCTCAGCGCTGGGTGGGCAGTATTGATTATGTGTCCCCACCAGCGCCGCCATCCAGTCGATCCATGGTGTCCCTGCTTGTCGGGAGGTCAGATAACAGACTCTGCACCTCTCGATGCTCCGATCTCCACTGAGCCCTGCCCCTCCGCTGCACACACACAGACACACAGCGCCGCAGCACATGTTTTCCCGGGACACCCGGCACTGAACAGGGGCGAGCTCACACACACCTGGAGCTTCACTGAGACAGAGGCCGTGGCTGCGCCCTAGGCGGTAGTGCGCCCTAGGCGGCTGCCTACTTCGCCTAGTGGTAGCGCCGGCCCTGGACACAGCACATGCTACTCTATGGGCCCTCCAATTCAATCCGCCCAGACGGAAGGGGACGGATCCCCTTCTGTTTTTTTTTTTTTTTAGCGGATCAGATTGGAGGTAAGCGGGGGTAAATAGACATAGAGGTGATTGGAGGATCTGATTGGATCCTAAGGCTGCTTTCACACTGATGCACTACATGCACCTGTGGCTTTCCTGCAGGTTAGCCGCACTTTGCCATAGACTTCTATTATATCCTGCAGGTGTGCCGCACCAAACCCACAGGTAATAACAGAAGTCTATGGCTCAGTGCAGGTAACCTGCAGGTTCACTGTGCTGCACCTGCGGATTAGTTTGAAAGCAGCCTAGTAACCACGGCAAAACAGATATGCCCATATATGCACTTTGATTTCAGTAATAAACTTTCCTTTAATAACAGTCTTCTATTCAGTTTTCCCCGGCTGTTTCTGTCCAAGGCAGAGTGCATTTGGTATCGATTGTGACAGGAGCTGGCGCTATACAGGAAGCATCAGCTTATGTGGTGCTCTGGGATGATGGGTCAGCAACCTGCGATCTGAGCTTGCCTAACCACCATCCCAGAGCAGGAGGTCGTGGGCCACATCAGAGGGCTTTGAGGGCCACATGTGGCCCCGGGGCCACTGGTTGGGCACCCCTGGTGTACAGCTTGTATAACAGTGTAAATTTGCTGAGCCCTTAAAATAACTCAACATACAGCCATTAATGTCTAAACAGCTGGCAACAGGGAATTCAATTGAAATGAAATTCGAATGGAATTTGAATGGATTTGAATTCAGAATATTCTAATCAATTCAAATTAGAATAAACAAATCGAATTCTAAAAACGAATTAAACTAATTTAACTAAACAAACTTTTGTAAATAATAAATCAAGCAGATAAACAAAAAGATAAGATTATACAATTTTCTTATATGCCTGCCACCTTGAGTAGAATGATGGAGGTAAACTTTAAACTTTTATCTTGATAGTTACATAGTTACATAGTAGGTGAGGTTGAAAAAAGACACAAGTCCATCAAGTCCAACCTATGTGTGTGATTATGTGTCAGTATTACATTACATATCCCTGTATGTTGCGGTCATTCAGGTGATTATCTAATAGTTTCTTGAAGCTATCAATGCTCCCCGCTGAGACCACCGCCTGTGGAAGGGAATTCCACATCCTTGCCGCTCTTACAGTAAAGCACCCTCTACGTAGTTTAAGGTTAAACCTCTTTTCTTCTAATTGTAATGAGTGGCCACGAGTCTTATTAAACTCTCTTCTGCGAAAAAGTTTTATCCCTATTGTGGGGTCACCAGTACAGTATTTGTAAATTGAAATCATATCCCCTCTCAAGCGTCTCTTCCCCAGAGAGAATAAGTTCAGTGCTCGCAACCTTTCCTCATAACTAAGATCCTCCAGACCCTTTATTAGCTTTGTTGCCCTTCTTTGTACTCGCTCCATTTCCAGTACATCCCTCCTGAGGACTGGTGCCCAGAACTGGACAGCATACTCCAGGTGCGGCCAGACCAGAGTCTTGTAGAGCGGGAGAATTATCGTTTTATCTCTGGAGTTGATCCCCCTTTTAATGCATGCCAATATTCTGTTTGCTTTATTAGCAGCAGCTTGGCATTGCATGCCATTGCTGAGCCTATCATCTACTAGGACCTCCAGGTCCTTTTCCATCCTAGATTCCCCCAGAGGTTCTCCCCCCAGTGTATAGATTGCATTCATATTTTTGCCACCCAAATGCATTATTTTGCATTTTTCTACATTGAACCTCATTTGCCATGTAGTCGCCCACCCCATTAATTTGTTCAGGTCTTTTTGCAAGATTTCCACATCCTGCGGAGAAGTTATTGCCCTGCTTAGCTTAGTATCGTCTGCAAATACAGAGATTGAAATGTTTATCCCATCCTCCAGGTCGTTTATGAACAAATTAAATAGGATTGGTCCCAGCACAGAACACTGGGGAACCCCACTACCCACCCCTGACCATTCTGAGTACTCCCCATTTATCACCACCCTCTGAACACGCCCTTGTAGCCAGTTTTCAATCCATGTACTCACCCTATGGTCCATGCCAACGCACCTTATTTTGTACAGTAAACGTTTATGGGGAACTGTGTCAAATGCTTTTGCAAAATCCAGATACACCACGTCTACGGGCCTTCCTTTATCTAGATGGCAACTCACCTCCTCATAGAAGGTTAATAGATTGGTTTGGCAAGAAGGATTCTTCATGAATCCATGCTGATTACTGCTAATGATATCATTCTTATTACTAAAATCTTGTATATAGTCCCTTATCATCCCCTCCAAGAGTTTACATACTATTGATGTTAGGCTAACTGGTCTGTAATTCCCAGGGATGTTTTTTGGGCCCTTTTTAAATATTGGTGCTACATTGGCTTTTCTCCAATCAGCTGGTACCATTCCAGTCAATAGACTGTCTGTAAAAATTAGGAACAACGGTCTGGCAATCACCTGACTGAGTTCCCTAAGTACCCTCGGATGCAAGCCATCTGGTCCCGGTGATTTATTAATGTTAAGTTTCTCAAGTCTAGTTTTAATTCCGTCCTCTGTTAACCATGTAGGTGCTTCCTGTGTTGTGTCATGAGGATAAACACTGCAGTTTTGGTTACTGAAGCCCCCTGATTCACTCGTGAAGACTGAGGAGAAGAATAAATTCAATACCTTTGCCATCTCCCCATCCTTTGTAACCAGATGTCCTTCTTCATTCTTTATGGGGCCAATATGGTCTGTCCTCCCTTTTTTACTGTTTACATACTTAAAGAATTTCTTGGGATTTTTTTTGCTCTCCTCCGCTATGTGTCTTTCATGTTCTATCTTAGCCGTCCTAATTGCACCCTTACATTTCTTATTGCATTCTTTATAAAGTCTGAATGCTGAGGATGATCCCTCAACCTTGTATTTTTTGAAGGCCTTCTCCTTTGCTTTTATATGCATTTTTACATTGGAGTTAAGCCATCCAGGATTTTTGTTCGCTCTTTTAAATTCATTACCCAATGGGATACATTGGCTAATGCCCTTATTTAATATGCTCTTAAAGCAAACCCATCTCTCCTCCGTATTCTTTGTTCCTAATATTTTATCCCAATTTATGCCTTTTAGCAAGGTTTGTAGTTTAGGGAAGTTGGCTCTTTTGAAATTCAGTGTCTTTGTGTTCCCTTCATGTTTCCTATTTGTGTGATTTATACTGAAACTAATTGACCTGTGATCGCTGTTACCTAAATTGCCCCGTATTTCCACATCTGTGATCAGGTCTGTATTGTTGGTAATCAGTAGATCCAGTAATGTTCTATTTCTAGTTGGTGCGTCTACCATCTGACCCATAAAATTGTCCTGCAAGACATTAAGGAACTGGCGAGCCTTAAATGAATGCGCGGTTCCCTCCGCCCAGTCTATGTCTGGATAATTAAAATCCCCCATTATGATAACACTTCCCATCCTTGCTGCTAATCCAATTTGTGATAGGAGATCCGTCTCCACTTCCTCCCTCAGGTTAGGGGGCCTATAGCATACTCCCAGTATTATTTTCCCCTTAGCTTCATCCCTTTGGAGCTCTACCCATAAAGATTCCACCTCCTCCCTAGCTCCCTCAGTGATGTCATCTCTCACATTCACTTGTACATTATTCTTGATATATAGGCATACCCCTCCCCCTTTTTTACCCTCTCTATCCTTGCGGTATAGGGTATACCCTTGAATGTTTGCCAGCCAATCATGAGAGCTGTTGAACCAGGTCTCTGAAATTCCCACAAAATCCAAATCCTCCTTGTACAACAGTATCTCTAGTTCACCCATCTTTTCCAAAACAATATGGTATTTTATTGAAAGAGTAAGTTACATACAGTGCATATTCAGACAGCAGTACATTAACATTTTGGTCAATATACAGTTCAAGAAAAAGAAGGGGGAGGGGGACAGCCGCAGTTAGCTGCTCCTGTCAGCCAATGTCTCCACCCCCCAACAGGGAAAAGAGGGGGACTATTGCGGTACTCAATGTAAGTATATAATAAACATAAGAGATAAGAAGGGGAATAACAGATTTTATAAAAATTCAATTTTAATAGAAACAGTATTTAAAAAGTTACAATACCGCATACAGTTGCGATTTGAAACAGTAGCAATACATACAACCATAACAAAGAAGGGGGGGAAGGAATACCACAAAGTTGGACCAGTGGATTCCACCCAATTTTGATGGTAGATATAAATATAGCTTAGATTCTCGACCGGTTTCGCGGTTCTCACCGCTTCTTCAGGAGAGCCATATCTATAGTGTGACATAAGATAATTGTAACAAATGCAGACATCTCAACAAGTACATATGATAAGATAAATACCGCAGCAAAGTTATTAATAATACATCAAACCATTACATACAGATTATAAACAGTAAGGACAAGCTCACCCATTCAGGAATTCTCTGCGGGTATGCAAGGCCCTGTGTGATTCCCCCTGCGGTGGACACAGGGGATGAAAAACAGCCTCTGGTGGATAATTTTTGAATAAATGAAATGTACAAGTCACCAGACTATGGTATCCAGAGAAAGGTGGGGTATAGAAGTGCCAGTAAAATATCTATCAGAGAATCCAAACCAGAGGTGCAGTGAAGGGGCAGAAAAGGTGATGTGATATTAATTGAGATTTAGGGTACTGGGGAAACAAAGGGGGAGGAGGGGGAAGGAAGGAAACAGGGAAAGGGAGGGGAGGAGGAAAAAGAAGGGAGGAGGGAAAGGGGGGTGAGGCAGAACAGAGAAACAGGGGGGAAAGACAAGGGGAAGGGGGAAAGAGGGGGGGGGAAGGGGAGGGAAAAGGGGGAAGGGGGGAAGGGGAGGAGAGAGGGGAAGGGAAGGGGGGGAAGGGGGGGAAGGGGGGGACGGAGGGGAAAGGAGGACAGAAGGTGAGGAGGGGGGGGAGGGGAAAGGGAGGAAAGGAAGGAGGAAAGGAGAGAGGGATGGGGGAGGGGGGAGAGAGAAGGGGGGAGAAGGTGGGGGATCAGAAGGGAGCCCAATAATCCCATCCATGCAAGGAAAGGGTAAAAGTTAAAAAGGACTGCACACTGATAGTGTTAAGGCTGACACTCACCACCTGGAGATTAATTGACTATATGACGCATGAGCTGGGGTGGATGAGAGCTTCCCATAAGGAGGACTGTAGAACAAGGAGGTCAGGAGGGACCATGAAACTGTTAACAGTAGGAGGCCCCCTAGAGCTGGAACCATTAGTGCGTACAAAGTAGGAGGGGGAAGGTCACAGCAGCAACTGAAATCAAGATTAATATATCAAGATTACCATACGCATGGATATACGGATAGTATAGTGGTATGAATACATACACTGGGAATAGATTAAACAAGATTTAAAAGTACGTAAGGTAATACAGACTGACAGTGAGTATAGGACAGTCTGTACCAAGCTGAGAGGCACTAATGACCAGGGAAAAGAGAAGGCAATGAAGGTATGGCAGTGAGCAGGGATTCTGATACCACTGCATACAGGGTTAAACAAAGCGCCACACAGGGTAATATGTGTGGGACCAAGGATGAGAAGTGAAAGGGAGGCTAACAGAGAGGGGGGGAGAACTCACCCATAAAAAGCGATCCTCATCCAGCGCAGCGTCAGGAGGCTGTAGGCTCACATAGCGGCCATCGCTGGCCGCTATAAGAGCACCCCAACCCGGAAGTCAGGGACGGCAAGGAGGGGGCGGTCCCTGACGTAACCGGGTCTGTTCGCCCGCACGGCGCAGGTGCACAGCCCTGTGCTACTGCACAAGCGCGCGCTCCTGTCAAAGGGAAACGAGTTCCCAGACACGGAGACACAAGCAGCCCAGAGGCTGCCAGGGCAAACATGTGTCCGCCGCAGAGAGAAGTATCGAGGCACAGCAGTGACCAGCAGAACCTGATAGTCAAGGGGGAGGTTGTCCTTTAACAGCAAAGTGTAAAAAATCATGATAAATCAATGGTCTAAAAAGAAAAAAATTATATTGATTGAATATGTAAACATAGCAAGTGTCAATGGCAACAGCAACAAGGGTAAATCCTGGGCAGGAAAGGCATCATACATGTTAGTACATCCCGATACAACAGAGAGGGAAGGGGGGGAGAGGGAGGGGGGAGAGGGGGACAAAGGGGGGAAAAAAGAAGGGGGGGAAAAAAGGGGGGGGAGGGGGGAAATAAGAAGGGGGGAGGAGAAGGGGAGAGGAGAAGGGGGGGAGGGGGGAGAAAAAATGGGGGGGGAAAGATGGGGCGGAAAAGGGGGGGGACAGGAGGGGAGGGGGGGAAGGCGGAGGAGGGAAAAAGGAGAGGGGGAGGGGAAGGGGAAAAAGGGAACAGGGGAAGGGAAAAGGAGGAAAGGGGAAAGGAAGGGGGGAAAAAAGGGATGTAGACCAATATGTCGGCCAATGGTGGTCAATTTTTCATTTTCCGAATCGTAGAGATGGTCACCAATTCTCTGTCTAAGTTCCCGGATTGTTTTGCCCACATAGAAGGCTTTGCACACACAGTTCATTAGATAAATCACCCCTTTTGTGCCGCAGTTGGCAAAGGTCCGTGGGACCAGGGTCTCCCCATTAGGTAAAACCACAGCTCTACTTTCGTGGACCCAAGGGCACCGGGGACAATACCCGCATTAAAATGTGCCGTTGGGTCCACTCCTCAAAGGTCTAATAGGGTTATAGTGGCTAGCAGTTAGTTGATCACTTAGCGACCGCGCTCTACGGAAAACAATTTCCGGGGTGGGTCGAATGTATTTGGTCAGTGTGTGATGTTCAGCCAAGAGATGCCAATTCTTGGTTAGGATATTACGGAGTAAGCTGTGGTGTGCAGAATAGGTCGTGATGAATCTTACGGTTTCTGTAGAGGGGGAAGGTTCCCTGCCTTTAAAGAGTAGGGAGGTCCGAGAGCGTGACATAGCCTTGTTATATGCTTTACGTAGATTGGTAGAGGAATAACCACGTAATAAAAGGTGTTCACGCAATGCCCTAGCCTGATGTTTGAAGTTGCTGTCGCGTGTGCAATTTCTACGTAAGCGTAGGTACTGAGCATAAGGTATGCTCCGCACCAAGGGGCTCGGGTGTGCGCTAGTGGCAAATAAAAGGGTATTGCCAGCAGTTGGTTTTCTGTAAAGGTCAGTGCCCAGTATTCCATCCGGTTGTTTAATAATCATAAGGTCTAAGAAGGGGATTTGTTCAGTTTCGATCTTAAAGGTAAATTTGAGGTTTAAGTCGTTGATGTCAAGTTGGCATAAGAATTGTAATAGTTTGTCCCTAGGGCCCGTCCATACCATGAATAAATGGTCAATATAACGATACCATAAAAGACTATCGTTTAGAAATTCCATATATTGATCATGAGCATGGATGTGTCGCTCCCAGCCGCCTAGGTATAAATTTGCGTATGCTGGGGCGCACGACGTCCCCATTGCAACTCCCTGTATTTGCAAGAACAACTGATTGTTAAAAGTGAAGTCATTTTTGGTTAATATAAAATACAGTAGTTCAAGTACAAACTGATTGAAGGGCCAAGTGATTGTGTCTTGTTCAGATAGAAAGGAACCAGCCGTCCGTACGCCCTGCTCGTGGGGGATACTAGAGTACAAAGCCTCAATATCAACAGCCACGAGCAGGGCATCCGGAGGGATCTGGATTCCCTCAAGGCGTTGCAATAGGTCGGTAGTGTCTCTGATGTAGGACGGGAGACTACGGACATGAGGCATTAAAAATGCATCAACGAATTTGCTAGCGTTGTCTGTTAGCGAGCCTATCCCCGAAACTATGGGTCTTCCCGGAGGGGTATGCATGTTCTTGTGGGTCTTGGGTAAGGAATAAAAGGTCGGGGTACGGGGAAATTTGGGGACCAGGAACTCCAAGGTGTCTTTGTCAATGAAAAATAGGCCTCAGTGCAAAGAGCCCGGAGTTCCTGTGCAAAAGAGGATACATGGGTAAAAGAAATGGGTCTATACCAATGTTTGTTGTTAAGGATAGCGAGGCACATTGATTGGTATTGGTGGTTAGTCATAAGGACAATATTGCCGCCCTTGTCCGATTGTTTGATCACGACATCTGGGCGTTGCTGCAAGGACCGAAGGGCTCGGGTTTAACTGGGGTCAAGGTTCGAAGGGAAATCAGGCCATTTTTGTTTCTTGAGGTCACTAATTGTTGCTCGGAGAAAGGCCCAAATCTCCGGGCAGGTGTTGAGGTCGGGAAACCTACGAGATTGTAGGCGAAATGACTTGGGCAAGGATGCTTGCTTAGGAGTAACCGAAGGGCCAGATATATTGGATAGGGGAGAAGGAGACGGGGCCAAATCTATTATGGGCTCAATTAGAGAGGAGTCATCGGCGACTCCACGGTCTAGTGAGAGTGCGGAGTCTCCAGTGTCACCCTCATCGAACAAGAGCATCAGATCGCGGAGCGCCCTGAACTCCTCCATAGAGAAGCCCTTGGTACGCTCCACGAGCTCACGCTCCAGTCCAAGGTTAACACGATCCTTATCGTAAATAAATCTAAAGGTTAAATTGCGTGCGACGAGGTACAGATCCTTAATTGTCTCAGTGACCTTTAGTGCATCAAGAGGACAGAAGCCCAAACCTAGCTGTAGTAACGAGATTTCCTCGCTATTAAGTATGTAAGGGGTAAGGTTTATGACATTACGGTCGGTGTGGCGTGAAGGGGAGGGTTCTGTTGGGGTAGTGAGGGTTTCAGAACATAAGCGTGTAGATTGCTCTGTTGTTTTTTCAGGTCTAAAAAAATAGCATCCTCGTTGATTTTCGTATATTTGTTTGTCATTAAAGCCGAGTTTAAGATTTTGGGAATTGTGCCGTGCAGTGTAGAATGACCAGTTGCCCCTTCTGAGGGGGCATTAGTATCATGTGAAATTTGTGTTGGGGGTGCCTGAGTGAGTCTAGGGCCTTTAGGGCCTTTCTTGTCTTTTTTAGGGTTCGTTGGTGGAGTGTTACCTCCAAAACGAAGTCTCTTGCGTGAAGAGTTAAGTGCAGATGAGGTGTTAGGTTGAGTGGTGCTTAGAGAAGATAAGGTGGAGGAGAGCGATGAGTCTGATTCAATGTCCGTAGTAAAATTTCTATTATTATTGGTGCGAGGGGGGCCTCGTCTACCCCTGCCTCTTCTGGGCCAATGATAGGCCAGGCCCTCAGTGAAGGCAGATTTATCCTTCCCAAATTTAATTTGTTTCTTAATAATAATATCCTTATTCATACTTTCCAAGCATTCTCTAAGCTCTTTCCACTTGGTTTTAAAAATCGTGTTGTCAGTCAAGTGCGAGTATTCGGTATTGAGTCGCTCAATGTCGCTGTCAAGGAGGGTCATATCGTGAGTATATTGGGTAATGAGTAGTCCAATTAATTCAAGACTGTTTTTGGTAAGGATATCTTCCCATGTTTTCTTGAAATCCACCGAGGGATCTTTGAGAGTGGGGAAAATCTGGCCCCTTAAACCCAGAGGGCAGATTTTCTCACTGACATATAATTTGAAGTATTCAATGTGCCAATGTAAGTGTGACTTACGTTTAAGAAGTTTCGACATACGAGCAAAAAACGTTAGAATATCATCATCCGTTTTATGTTCGTTCAAGCATGCGGTTTTAAGATTGGACATAAAGCCCATCCAATCCGTGCCTAGAACATCCATATTGTGCCTAACTGCAACCAGGCGACCCCTAAATTGTGTTGCAATGACAAAGTGAGGAGATAACAAAACCAGGTAATAACCATTAAAGAGAAATCAAAAGGCATAAACAGGCGTTCATAACAAAAACGTATCAAAAGGTGTTGCTGTTCACCCAAGGACACGCAACAAAAAAATGGGTGTATTATCCACCCTGTGTATACTATAAGGAAAAACCGCCTAGGTTAAGGAGATTATTTCAAGGGGTAAACCTTCAAGGGGTACCTTTACCCCTTGAAATAATCTCCTTAACCTAGGCGGTTTTTCCTTTGGTCAATATACACTTAATATCGGTATTCAAAAAGGAGTAGCAAATGAGATCTAAGTGCACAATATGCGATATTGAATGAAGCAACGTGCTGTACAACAAATCTACATTACATAGTCACTACCCATTATGTCAAGTGGTTTTCGTTATTTGCATATTTTGGATATTTTATTCAGATATTGCATTACAGGTAGAGGCATTACCCATCCAGGTGTCCCAAATTTTGCCATATTTTGCAGGGCAACCCCTATGAACGTATATTTCCTTCTTATATGGTAAGACATTATTTACAGTCGAGATCCACTCTTGAAGTGTCGGAGATATGGGTTGCAACCATTTCCTGGCTATCAATAATCTGGCCATGAAGAGTGTTTCTTGAAGAAAGATCTTATGAAACTTGTCTGAGTCAGGATCTGGGAATATTCCCAGCAGACATTGTTTAGGGCATAATGTGAGGGGAGAGCCCATTTCATCGTGGATGAATTTCACTATTTGGGACCAATAATCCTGTATTATTGGGCATGACCAGAGGAGATGAAAAAACGTACTAGAGGGGCTGTCACACCTGGGGCATTGCGGGTTCTGGTTGGGTTTATATTTAGCCAGACGGAGAGGAGTCAGGTACGTCCTGTGCATAATATAAAGTTGTGTAAGACGGTCTGATAGTTTTGTGGAGACTTTTTTGCAAGTATCCAAGGCATCTTCCCATTCATCATCCTCCAACCCACCCACATCTTCAGACCAGGGAATTTTTAGCCTATATGCAATGTGCACCGCTGTAGGTCGTAGCAGAGAATTATAGAATCCTGAGATCAATTTACGGTGATCTGTGTCTAGCATAATGTAAAGTATATCTAGTTGTTCTAGCTCCGGGGGGGTTATCACTAAATTGTGCTCTTAGGGCGTGTCGGAGTTGAAGGTAGCGGAAATGCATATTGTTAGGGAGATGGAACTCCTCTTTGAGTTGTTGGAATGATTTTAGCACATTATCAACATAAACATCTGACAAGAACCCCACTCCATGGTCCAACCACAGTTCGTGACCTGGCACTTCCAGCAGTTCCCTTAAGCTCGGATTATTCCATAATGGGGTATGAGAGTGGGTGGCCTGCGTTTTGAGTTTTCGTTGCACCACCTCCCATATTCTGCAATGGTGGTACAGTAACCCTTTCTTATTGTCTATTTTGCTGGTGCCTCGGAATAGAATTTGGAAGGGATGTGTGAATCTATGTCCAAAGGGGGAGTTTATTAAGGATAAATATCGTTCCTTGTCATGTTTGTCTAAGTGGAAGAAGTGGGAGAGTTGCGCCGCCAGGTTGTGCAAATTAAAGTCAGGTAGCGCCAGTCCTCCCAACTCCGAGGGATTTTTCAATGCTTGCCAGGACAATTTGTGGCGACCCGATCCCCAGACAAAGGAATTAAGAATGGTCTCGATGGATTTGAATATCCTTAGCGGAATATACAGTGGGGCGTGCCAGAGGACGTAGAGGAATTTGGGGAGGAGTACCATCTTGATTAGATTCACCCGACCCATCAACCCAAGTGGCAGCTTGGCCCAATTTTGCGTTTTCGATTTCAAAATAGTTATTAAAGGTTCTATGTTAAGGCGAATAAAATCTTCCGGGGAGCGGGTCACCACAATTCCCAAATATGTCATGGCACTGACCCTGACGAGTGGGGAGCTGGTCTGTAGCTCAGTGGGGGCGCTTATATCTAATGGAAGGATTTGGGATTTATCCCAATTGATCTTTAAGCCCGAGTATCTACCGAATTTTTGAATCACTTCCAAAGCCACCCGTAGGGAGGGGCCAGCGTCTGACAGGTATAATAACATGTCATCTGCGTATAGACTGACTTTTTCTAGCATATTTCTTCAGCTTAGTCCCTGAATAACCGGATGAGTTCTAAGGGACGAGGCAAGGGGTTCCACCGCGAGTGCATATAATAGGGGGGAGAGTGGGCATCCCTGCCTCGTGCCCCTGGATAAAGGGAAAAAATCGGAGGTTTTACCATTGACCAAGACCCTGGCGCGTGGGTTCTGGTACAACAGTTTAATCCATTTAATGAACCTGGGCCCAAAACCAAATTTAGCAAGGCATTCCCAAAGATATGTCCACTCAACAGAGTCGAACGCCTTTGCGGCGTCCAAAGACACCACAACTCTGGAGCCTAGGGAGTCATGGTTGGCCTGGATATTCATATGAAGTCTAGGTAGGTTATATGCCGTATTCTTAGCTGGCATGAACCCAGTTTGATCTGGGTGGATCAGTGTATGGATGACGTTATTCAGGCGGAGCGCCAGGGTCTTGGCCAAAATTTTGATGTCTAGCTGAAGAAGAGAGATTGGGCGGTAGGATTCTGGGTGTTCTAGATTTTTGCCAGGTTTAGGAATGAGTACAATATTTGCCTCTGACATGGAAGGGGGCAGACTCTCGGATTCAAATATGTGTGTGAATAATTCATGAAGTTTGGGAATTAGACTCTCACTATAGGTTGTGTAAAATTCCAGGGGTAATCCATCTGCTCCTGGAGCTTTGGATGGATTAAGTAGGGATATTGCCTTAGTTATTTCTATTTCAGTAATGGGGGCCTCAAGTATTTCTACCTGGGTTGGAGTTAGGGAAGGTAGTTCTATATCTGATAACAGTGAGACAATTTCCTCCATGGGGTTGTTTATGGTGGATGAGTATAGAGATTCAAAGAATGAGCGGAATTTCCCAGTCACCCCCACAGGGTCTGTCACTAGGTTGCCATCAGTGGTCCGAAGTGAAACTACTGTAGGGGGCCTGTGATCTAAGTGTGCTAGGTACGCCAGCAGGCGACCCGCCCTCTCTCCACATTCATAGTGTCTTTGTTTGCTGTAATAGGTTTTTCTGTCAGCTTTTTCAAAGTGCAGGTTGTTTACAATCCTAGCCTGTAGCTTCATTTGATCTGCTGTGAGCGATGAAGGGTTGTCTGTGAAGTTCTTTTCTGCTTCTATTAAGGATTGTTCTGCTTGTTGGAGGATTTGAGAAGACGCCTTACGGTAACGGGAGATGCGATGGGACAGGACCAGGCGAGCATGGGACTTAAAAGAATCCCATACTGTGCCAAAGGGTGCCTAGTTCACCCATCTTGTCCGCCATGCTCCTGGCATTAGTGAACATGCCACATAGTTTAGACCGGTCGCATATTGTCCTCGTATTGGGTGTTTCAAGATTGCAACTAGGACTTGCTACTATACTCACCTTGTGTTTTTGTGCTTTGGTTAACCTACCACTAATGCCCCCAATACTACCCTCTGGAATATCTTCCGCGCTGGCTATCACTGTCTCTGGACCCTCCCCCCCATCGCCTAGTTTAAAAACCCCTCTAACTTTTTGGCCATCTTCATTCCCAGCAGATCTGCACCCTCCTCATTTAGGTGCAGTCCGTCACTTCTATAGTGGCATTATACACCAGTAAAATTACATGCAATGTCCGACTCGACCTCACCCCTGTGTTTGAAGGAATGTGGAGAGCGAGCTACACACGGGCACATATGGTGGTTCTGCCCTAAGATCTGCCCATTTTAGGAAGAAGTGGTGAAGGTGATCTCTCTGACACTGTGCCAAGTAATTAAACCCAAACCATAAATGTTTTTACTTCATTGTAAGAACAAAACAATGGAGCAGATGTCTATAACCCCATATTTGTTAAACGCTTGTAAATCTTTGATTCCACTATACTGGGGAAAAAGTTTAATACCTACTTTCTCACAGTGGCTACGAAGGGTTGACGAGCTCCGTCTAATGGAAGAAATAACCTGTAGAAATAAAAGGCTGACCAGGAAATATATTAAGACATGGGCAAAATGGTTTGAATTTAAGGAAACTAAATTATATTATGAAATAATATCAGACCCTGATGGTAAATCAGAGTATGACTTATTAATTAATAGTGATTAACCTTATAGTTTCTGTACCTCCCGGATAGTTCTGTATTTACATTTGTTGTAGGTCCCCCAACCTTCCCCTTCTTTTTTCTTCCTTTGAGTTTATTTTTTTTTTCTTCCTCCTTTTTTCTCTTACTTTTTGGGTGTAAAAATAAATAAATAAATAAATAAAAATAATGAATCAAAACTAAACTAAACTAAACAAATTTTATTGTTCTGCACATGTCTATTCAAATCCATTTTATTGCTAAATTCAGTCACTTTATTCCATCAGTTTTTAATAAGGTAAAGTACAAATTCAGTGTTGGGATCAGCAGAAATCTAGATGTTAAACTTAAGCCACCAAAAGTGGAAGCTCCGCACCTTTTGGGGCTGGGGGGGAGGAGGAGCGGGTACCTGTTTTTGACAGGTACCTGTCCCCACTTCTGGGAGTGCGTGACACGATCATTTGGAAGTTCGCCCCCCCTCCTCCTTCCCCCGCCGCCGGGTCATTCACAAAGCAGTAGGAAAATGTCAGTGAAGCTGCAAGGCTTCACTGCCGGTTTTCCTTACAGACAATGGCAGCGGCAGCACCCGAGAGTCGATGGAAACATCGGCTGGGGTGTCGACATCGCTGGATTGCAGGACAGGTAAGTGTCCTAATATTAAAGATCAGCAGCTACAGTATGTATAGCTGCTGACTTTAAATTTTATGCTGGGGGGGGGGGGGTGGAACTCCTTTTTAAGCAGGGTATACACATACTGAAATTGGATCAATTTTAGTCCGTTTGTACCACTGTCTGTCCAACAGAAACTGATCTAACGACTGGCTTCTGTCCAAAGTTCATGCTAGAAAACCAGCATTTGCTGCAGTGCTGACCTGTGTATTCTAATGAGTGGGGGGGCCTTGCTGTCAGAATACAAAGACACAGCGGGAGAGATCCCTGCATCAATTTGATGCGGAGATCTGTGAGTTTTTTTGTTTTCATACATCCACTATGCATGGGGTCTAATATGCAAGCAGTTGTCAAAGAGGGCACTGAGAGCTGGGCACCACCTTGGAGGACATTTAATAAACAAAAAAAAATCAAATAAATAGCATTGAGGGGGGAAAATGGTCCTTTTGTGACTTTGAGTGTGATATACAAAAAACATAAAATCCTTTAAACTACATGATTTTTTAAATTTAAAGGGGAACTTCACCCAAAAGGAGAAGTTCCATGTTCCCTCCCCCCTCCTCTCTCATATTTGGAATGCCTTTTTTTGGGGGGGGGGGATTGGTACTTGATTTTGACAGGTACCCGCTCCCACTTCTCCTCCGATTGCCTAGATCGCTGGATCCTGGGACAGGTAAGTGTGTGTTTTTTAAAAGTCAGTAGCTTCAGTATTTGTAGCTGCTGACTTTTAAATGTTTGCTTACAAGATGAAGATCCTCTTTAACCTCCCCCCGCCTGCCGTATAGGGAAATCATTGTGAGCGGGATCTCCTCTTGTTTTGGGATGATGTCATCAGTGCCACCTCATCAGCGCACATCAGTGAAGGAGAAAAATTACTTGTTTACAAAATTTTCTGACACAAACTAAGAAAAACTTTTTTTTTTTAAATTTCAGTCTTTTTTAGTTTTTAGCAAAAAATAATAATAATTATTATTATACAGGATTTATAATTAACCCAGTGGTGATTAAATACCACCAAAAGAAGGCTCTATTTGTGTGAAAAAGATTTAAAAAATTTAAATTTGGGTACAGTGTTGCCATTCAAAGTCATTCAAAGTGTGAGAGCGCTGAAAGCTGAAAATTGGCTTAGGCAGGAAGAAAGTGTAAGTGCCCAGTATTGAAGCGTTTAACTTTTACATTTGGCTTGCCTTAAATACAGCAGCAGGTCCCATGTCTGATTAATTTCAGCTTGAAATAAAGTCTTTTTTAGGTACAGTAGTTTTGGCTGTGAAACTCAGTCTTTTTTTCATCAAATGGCAATAGGCCTGAATTGAAAGCGGAGTAGCAGTCACCTTTAGCAGATCCAAAAGCTAAAGGAAAGTTTACTTTAAGAATAAAGTTCTCAACTTTATACAAATTGGCCAGTAGCAAAACAGTTTAATAGTATAGTTTGTGAAGTTCTTTTTTCACAGTTCCACACTGCAAGTTATATATCAGAACAGAGTGCACAAAACCACAACCTCACATTCCCTGGACCACTGCCTATCCCCATATCCTCTCTTCCAGGCTGATGAAGAGGCGTAATTGCCTTGAAGTGCATTCTGACTGTGCATATAGCACAAGTGATGTCGGAGGAGGTCTTTGGATTGCGGCTCCCCTTCAGGGTATCGAACACCATCCACAGCGACATTGATTCCTGAGGCTGCTGCGGCATTGTCATCCGGGATGACCCATTTCTCCAGCCGGTGGCCAAGACAGGGTGTCTACTATCTTTGGTTGACAGTTTCCCAGTACACTTTAGATAAATGCCAACCCACCCCTCTACATTTGTGAGTGCAATTATATAAATTTATTTAATAAAATCATGTGGTTTTTAATACCACACTATGGAGTATCTGCACCATGTCTTTTCTCTTCTAGTTACTTCTTGGTCTGAGCCTGGAGAGCTGCCAGCAGTTCTGGTCAAGTTTGGCTCCTGTCCTCCAGGCATATGAGCTGCAACACAGCATGGGAGCATTTAGCTTGGGACAGTGAATATGCTTGGCCATAGTAACAGTACCAGGAACTTGGGTGTCTCATGTTTGAGGAAAACCCAGTGCTGAGTGGGATTAGCACCTGGATGAGGTGGCAGCAAAGACTCTGCAGTGTAAGCTTCTTTCTTTTCCTCTTCGTTCCTTGCTTTCTTACAGTACAGCACAATTGCCTGTACCCTCCTGGGTACAGGCAATTGTGCTGTCACCATCAGACAAGATACATGGTGGACACTGTCACGTACCTGGTCGGAGGCCAGAATGCTGAGAGGGCAGCCCTTGTGCCTGAGTGCAGAGCAACCCTGAAGGTTATGACAGGGAATGCTATGCTCAAAAAAAGCAAGGGTTGCCAGCTGCAAGAGGCTAGGGTGACCAGACGTTGCCGGTTTCCGGGGGACAGTCCCCGGATTGAGGACACTGTCCCCGGAGCCCATCTGTCCCCAGATTTGTCCCCGGATTGCAGGGCGGGGGCTGAGGCAGAGGGGGGGTGGTGTGCCCAGGTGCCACACTGGGGGGTGTCAGGCCGGCGTTGCCTGCTGTGTCAGCTTTAATTTAAATAGCCGGGTGCCTGCCGTCACAAAGTCCTACCTCCTGGTATGGCTCCTTTGACAGACAGCACATTTGTCCAATGCCTGGACATGTGCTGTCTATCATAGGTGGGAGCCGATCCAGGAGGCGGGACTTGTGTGACTGTGGGAACACTGCGATTCAAATTAAAGCTGACACAGCAGGAGACGCCGGCCTCTCCTATCTGATCCCCTGCACAGGTGAGGCTGCATTCCTGGGCACAGGTGAGGCTGCATTGATGGGCACTGGTGAGGCTGCTTTCCTGGGCACAGGAGAGGCTGCATTGCTGGGCACAGGTGAGGCTGCATTGCTGGGCACTGGTGAGGCTGCATTCCTGGGCACAGATGAGGCTGCATTGCTGGGCACAGGTGAGGCTGCATTGCTGGGCACTGGTGAGGCTGCATTGCTGAGCACTGGTGAGGTTGCTTAGATGGGCACTGGTGAGGTTGCTTAGATGGGCACTGGTGAGGCTGCATTGCTGGGTACTGGTGAGGCTGCATAGATGGGCACTGGTGAGGCTGCATTTCTGGGCACAGGTGAGACTGCATTGCTGGGTACAGGTGAGGCTTCATTGCTGGGCACTGGTGAGGCTGCATCGATGGGCACTGGTGAGGCTGCATTGCTGGGCACTGGAGAGGCTGCAATGATGGGAACCGGTGAGGCTACATTCCTGGGCACAGGTGAGGCTGCATTGCTGGGCACTGGTGAGGCTGCATTGATGGGCACTGGTGAGGCTGCATTGCTGGCCACAGGTGAGGCTGCATTCCTGGACACTGGTGAAGCTGCATTCCTGGGCACTGGTGAGGCTTCATTCCTGGGCACAGGTGAGGTTGCATTGCTGGGCACTGGTGAGGCTGCATTGCTGGGCACAGGTGAGGCTGCATTGCTGGGCACAGGTGAGGCTGCATTCCTGAGCACAGATGAGGCTGCGCTGTTGGGCACTGGTGAGGCTGCATTGCTGGGCACTGGTGAGGCTTCATTCCTGGGCATTGGTGAGGCTGCATTCCTGGGCACAGATGAGGCTGCATTCCTGGGCACAGGTGAGGCTGCATTGCTGGGTACTGGTGAGGCTGCATTGCTGGGCACAGGTGAGGCTGAATTGCTGGGCACTGGTGAGGCTACATTCCTGGGCACTGGTGAGGCTACATTCGTGCGCACAGGTTAAGCTGCATTCCTGGGCACAGGTGAGGCTGCATTCCTGGGCACAGGTGAGGCTGCATTGCTGGGCACAGGTGAGGCTGCATTGCTGGGCACTGGTGAGGCTGCATTGCTGGGTACTGGTGAGGCTGCATTCCTGGGCACAGGTTAAGCTGCATTCCTGGGCACAGGTGAGGCTGCATTCCTGGGCACAGGTGAAGCTGCATTGCTGGGCACTGGTGAGGCTGCATTCCTGGGCACAGGTAAGGCTGCATTGCTGGGCACTGGTGAGGCTGCATTCCTGGGCACAGGTGAGGCTGCATTCCTGGGCACCTTTGAGGCTGCATAGATAGGCACTGGTGAGGCTGCATGGCTGGGCACTGGTGAGGCTGAATTGCTGGGCAATGATGAGGCTGCATAGATGGGCACTGGTGAGGCTGCATAGATGGTTTGACAGACAGCCCCTGTCAGTGATAGATGGGGTGTATCTGCCACACAGGATCTTGAGGTTCTTAAGATAAATGAGTGACAGTGAAAGGTCTGTAGGCAGAAAGGGGTTAAGGACTGGCCACACCTTGCTCCCCCACCTGGGATATAATTTCAACTTACCTGAGTAGAATCAGTGGTGGTGCTGAGAGAGAAGGAAGCAGGCTGCGAGGAACATGCCTGCAGGACTGAAGCAGACTCAGTGAGGTCTATTTATTAGCCAGGAGGCTTGCATTTTTTTGGTGGACTTCTGCTTTGAGACTATGTTTTCTACCCCTGCGCGGGAACCCTTATCTGTTGCTGGTTTGCTGACCAAATAAACATGGGCAGGAAGCCCTTAACCTTGCACATGGCTTGATTACTTGAAGCTAATTGCCCACAATGGGCACTGGTGAGGCTGCATTGCTGGGCACTGGTGAGGCTGTGTTGCTGGGTACTGGTGAGGCTGCATTGCTAGGTACTGGTGAGGCTGCATAGATGGGCACTGGTGAGGCTGCATAGATGGGCACTGGTGGGGCTGCATTGCTGGGCACTGGTCAGGCTGCTTAGATGGGTACTGGTGAGGCTGCATTGCTGGGCACTAGTGAGGCTGCATTGCTGGGTACTGGTGAGGCTGCATTGCTGGGTACTGGTGAGGCTGCATAGATGGGCACTGGTGAGGCTGCATTGCTGGGCACTGGTGAGTCTGCATAGATAGGGACTGGTGAGGCTGTATTGCTGGGCACTGGTCAGGCTGCATTCATGGGCACTGGTGAGGCTGCATAGATGGGCACAGCTGATCCTTGCATTATTTATGTAGCGCACTGCTGAGCCCTTAATTCTTTATGTAGCGCACTCCTGAGCCCTGCATTCTTTATGTAGCACACTCCTGAGCCCTGCATTCTTTATGTAGCACACTCCTGATCCCAGCATTCTTTATGTAGCATGCTCCTGAGCGCTACTTAGCCCTGCATTCTTTATGTAGTGCGCTCCTTAGCCATGCATTCTTTATGTAGTGCGCTCCTTAGCCCTGCATTCTTTATGTAGTTTGCTCCTTAGCCCTGCATTCTTTATGTAGTGCGCTCCTTAGCCCTGCATTCTTTATGTAGTGCGCTCCTTAGCCCTGCATTCTTTATGTAGTTTGCTCCTTAGCCCTGCATTCTATATGTAATGCACTCCTGAACTCTGCACTCTGTTTTTTCTCTATCTTATCTTCATAACATTTGGTTGTCATATTCAAATTCTAAGAAGTATCTTTTTAAAAAAAATCTTTATTTATGGATAAAATGTGAGAAATTACGTATATATCATACAATCATTCCATAAACACATACCACATACACTGCATATATAATTTGAGGAAAATTATGCTTATAAAATATGCTAAAAATGGTGCTGCACTGTTGAAAACTCAGTAATAAACTACAAAAGCTGTGAAATCCAAGTAAATATGAACACCAGCTGGAAAACAAACACTGGTATCAACTAACATATAACTTCTGAAATGCAACAGTGTATTACTCAAAGTGAACACAAGATGGCAGTGAAGATCCAATGGCCACTGTATAAAACTTCTTAAAGGATCACTAAAGCTATTTTTTTTTTTTTTAATAACAAACATGTTATACTTACCTCCACTGTGCAGCTCGTTTTGCACAGAGTGGCCCCGAACCTGGTCTTCTGGGGTCCCTCGGCGGCTGTCTCAGCTCCCCCCAGCAAGGACTCAACACTTTCATGCGAGCCCCCTCGCATGGTGTTGAGTGCTTGCGGGCGCGCTCCCGTGATACAGCCGCAGCCATAGCCGTTCACTGTATCACTCGGCCCCGCCCCCCGGTGCGCCGCGTCATTGGATGTGATTTACAGCAGCGTGAGCCAATGGCTGCGCTGCTTTCAATCCATCCACTCTAGCCAATCAACGGCCAGGCTGAACGGCGAAGAGGATGTCGGGAGCGAGCGCAGGACTTTCGAGGGGGTCAGGTAAGTAAAACGGGGGAGCTGGGGGGGGCGGTATTGTCGGATGCTTTTTCACCTTAATGCATAGAATGCATTAAAGTGGAGGGCCACCCTGAAAGAAAAATTGCACCAAAAATCCTAAAAAAAAAAAAAAAAAAAATAAAAAAAAAAAAAATTTAAACTTACCTGAACCCTTGTTGCTAGGCAGTCTTCCTAATCTGCCTCTTCCTATTCCACGGCATGTCCTGTTCCTCGGTGAGCGGCCCCGTTGCTTTCTGGGAATTGTGTGTGTTCCCAGAAAACCACAGGGCCATTCACAGAGCTTTGCGCCGCTCGTGCGTGTGCAGTAGGAAACTGGCAGTGAAGCCGCAAGGCTCCACTGCCTGTTTCCCTTAGTTAGGATGGGGGTGCCGGGACCCGAGAGCCGAGGGACGTCATCGCGGGCACCCAGGACAGGTAAGTGTACTTATTTAAAGTCAGCAGCTACAGTGTTTGTAGCTGCTGACTTTAAAAAAAAAAATTCGCTGGCCGGAATCCTGCTTTAAGGTGAAAAAACTTTTACCTTTACAACTCCTTTAAAGTGCAATAGTGAAATAAAACGTCCAGTGCAAATACACAAAGTATGAAGTGACTAAATCCACACAGTCTATGAAATCACAAATTGCTTGACAGATATGTAAAGTGCAATAATGGTGTTCTCTGGATTCAATAAAAAATAAAACGTGATTGTCCTAATCTATTTCATGCGAATAAAGCAGGCTTGGTGGGTATCTCTTCTAAGGTAACAGCATGAAAATGTAGCAAAGGTCTGATTTCCTCTGCGGGTCCTTTCATGGATGACTGGTGGATCCTATCTCCTGGGGGGTTTGGGGGTTTATCCTTGTATAAATCCAGCAAATGGTAGTGGCTGATATACTCCGCTTCCACATACACCCCTGGTGGGGTAAAAGAGAAGGGGGAGAGGAGAGGAATGCCCAAATAGTGTAGTATATCTTGTAAAAAGTTTTATTTCATAAAAACACAGTAAAGCAAGTAAAATCTCCACGAGTGCTGACCAGCGTCACTTCCGGCTGCGCCTGTCAGCCAATCCCGACACGTATCACCATGAGTCACGTGACTTCATCAGGGATTTCACCTATCGGTGTTTGCAGCAGTTGCACTATTTATCTATTTTCATTTCCTCTATAGTGATAGCACAGGAGCACCCTCTTTCTATGCTTATAAAATAGTTTACTATTTGCCAATAAAAAAAAAATATGTCCCCGGATTTCATTTTAAAAGTCTGGTGACCTTACAATAGGCTGAGGTGCAGAAGTGATGTACACCAGATGACAGCCAGACGAGCAGGATGCACTGCAGTGCTGGAGTTCCTCAGACATTCCAGGCGGTGCTTGATAGCAGGGTCAGGAGTCAAGCCAGGAGTCATACATAGAATATCAGCCAGGAGCAGAGGCAGAAAGCTGAATCAGGAATAAGTCGGGGTCATACACTGGAAGTCAGGCACAAGTAGAGTCAGGAGGGTAGGCCGAGGTCAAACACTGGAGAACAGGCAGAAGCAGAGTCAGTAGGACAAGCCAAGGGTTCGGAGCCAGGAATGGAGACAAAGGAAAGCCGGGTTGGTAACAGGGAATCCAATAATAGCAGAAGCAGAACACGGGAACACACGGTAAGCTGAAGATCATCCAGCAACTAGTGGATCAGACTGCTGACCTTAAATAGCGCATTGGCCATCAGGATCTGTCACTCATTGGCAGCACCGTGGCGCACGCATGTGCGTGAATGCCCATCAATATGCGGCCTTGTGCGTATGCGCATTTGCACTGGTAAACGCCTAAGTGTCCGTAATCTGCAATCCCATTGAGAGCTGGGAGATGTGCCCGTTTTTCTGTGAACCATTCTCTGACACATCACAAGCTTTAGTGGTGTGCTCTGTTCTGAAATATTTCCAGCTGCCAGAAGACTGACCGGGTGTGTTGTGAAAGATATGTAGAGTCCCTGCCAATACTTACTGGACCACATCTTTGAGGTAATGTGTACCTGTCCATGACCATACAGTGTGCACAGTGGTCCAGCGACCCAGACACATTGCATTCCACATGCTGGCAGAGGGCCAGGAAGGCCTTCTGGCCAAAATTATCTATGGTGACACAGACCATAAACTAGCAGAAGCCAGCAGTATTGCCAAGCTGGCATTAGGACACTAGGTATGGGGGTGATTTGAAAATATTTTTTCTACTGTGCAGGAGACACCTACTTAGGAGGGATGCTGCTAGAGACAATGGGGTGGGTGTAGAAAAATGCTGCAGATATTCAAACCTTCACTTGACCCTCCTCAACTTTGCTCCATGACTCTTTTCCCTGCTTGATCTGGCAAATCCTAAGCCTCTAAAACAGATGTTGCAGGGAGGGACGAATGCAGAAAGTGAAGAACAAGGAGGAGAAGAAGGGGTACAGGTCTTTTGCTGAGGTTTGTCTCACTGAGGTGCTGTTTATACTCTGTGGTTTCCACATGCATGTGGTACCCAAATTGCTGGTACTTTTACAATGGCTGATATACTGCAGGCAGAGGCTTCTGACCACAATAGTGCTTTCAGCAGCATATACATTAAAAAAAAGTCCACAGGGTCACCTCCAAAATCCATACCAGACCCTTATACAAGCATGCAGCCTGGAAGGTCAGAAAAGGGGGGGGGAACGAGCGAGCGCCCCCCCTCCTGAACCATACCAGGCCACATGCCCTCAACATGCGGGATGGGTGCTTTGGGGCAAGGGGGCTCTGCGCCCCCCACCCCCAAAGCACCTTGTCCCCATGTTGATGGGGACAGGGGCCTCTTCCCGACAACCCTGGGCTGTGGTTCTTGGGGTCTGCGAGTGGGGGCTTATTGGAATCCGGAAACTCCCTTTAATCTGGAAGCCCCCAGATCCTGACACCCCCCCCCCATGTGAATGGGTATCGGGTACCCGCAACATCTTACCCGTACCCATTCACCAAAAAAGTGTCAAAAAGTAAGAAACACAGGAAAATCAGTTTTTGACTAATCCTTTATTAAAAGAAAAAAAAAATCCCTCGATATCCATCACGACACCGCCAATCTGAAAAATAGCAAAAAATTGAAAAACGCTTCACCTCTTAGAGGCTACCCACGACTGCCCTCTCTTTGAAAGCTGTTATATAGCTGGTGGCACCGCCCCCTTCTGATGTCACATGACGTGACGCAACGTCAGAAGTGGAGGTGCGTAACTGGATGGCCCCGCCCCTTGCCTATGCCGAAGACAGGGCATACGGCGTGTAGACTCTTAGGAGGCGGAAAGTTTTTTGCCATTTTTTGCAGGCTTCATGATTGACATCGAGGCACACAATTTTTTTTTTTCCTTTTTTAATAAAGGACTTGTCAAAAACTGTTTCCTGTGGTTTTTACTTTTTGACACTTTTTTGGTGAATGGGTACAGGTACTATGTACCTGATACCTATTCACATAGGAGGGGTTGGTCCGGATCTGGGGACCTCCTTGTTAAAGGGGGCTTCCAGATTCCGATAAGCCCCCCACCCGTAGACCCAGAGAACCACAGCCCTTGTTCCCATCAACATGGAGACAAGGTGCTTTGGGGTGGGGGGACGCAGAGCACCCACCTCTCCATGTTGAGGGCATGTGGCCTGGTATGCTTCAGGAGGGGGATGGCCACTCGCTCACCCCCCACCTTTCCTGACCTGCCAGGCTGCATGCTCGGATAAGGGTCTGGTATGGATTTTGGGGGAGACCCTACACCATTTTATTTGACATTTTTCTATTGCCGGGAAATGCCGGCATTCTTTATCTTTAGATTCATCTGTCAGTGGGGAAGCCCGCTGACAGATGATGACTCATGGTTGTTAAGGATGCAGGCGGCTGGCTTCCTGGTCTGCTGCTTAACAACAAGCTATTTCTTCACACGGAATGTGAATCATCGATCGTTTTTCAAACTATCCGAATTCTAATTGTTCTGAAAAGTTGGAATTCGTTAGAAAATGAATAAATGAAACAAATTTTAATGAAAACTAAACGTAACTAAACTAATTCTGAAACCAAACTAAACGAATTCCATAACAAAACAAAATTAGTAACATAACAAATCTATCCAGAACTAAACTAAATTTATTTTTCCACTCTGCACATGTCTACCTCTGCTACCTCTGTCTCCTGAAATCCTAGAAATGAACAGGCATTACTAAAACCAATATGATTCCCCAACTTGTTATCATTAGCGCAATTTATTTATGAGAAGACTGAACAGAAGTAATTGTTTAAATGGTTTGCTACATCCTGGTCAACATATGTGTTGTGCCCATTTTTCATTTTAGTGATCTAGTAATTTCCTCCTCTTTCTGTGCTTTGGCAGCACTGATAATGTGTTTGGCTTCCTTTTATCTATTTTTATACTCCTCTCTGCTACACCTCCTGTTTCTTTGAATCTTCTATATTCTATTTTTCTTTTTCTTTACTATTCTAGTTACCTCTTTAATGAATCATATTGTTTCTTGGTCCTTGGCCAATCCCCAGGAAGTGGGCCTGGCGGGGAGCTAGGGAGCCTTTCAATTTTGATGAGCCATGCCAGCAGGGCAGTTGAGAAGAATAGATGGAGAGGCAGCGCTGAGGGAGTCTGTCGGTGGCCCTTGAGGGAATCCTGCCAGGGAGGGGTTTTACCTCGGGCTGGGGCTCGGGTGGCTGGCCTGGAAGGATCCTACCACAGGAGGCAATTGGAGGAAAACTTTCCAGAGAGGCAGCAGGAGCAAAGAGATACAGAGTGAGTAGATAAGCTAGGTGAAGGGACAGACAAGAGAAGAGACTGCCAGCTGTAGCAAGTCTCTCTTGAAGACGGTGGTGTGCTAGGTCTTCATCTAACCTTGGGAAATTTCCAGTGTGTGAGTCAGGCAGGACTGGTGTAGAGTGTCAGTCAGGAAGACTGGGAGGAAGAAGCAGCCATGTGGGCTAGCATTTCTGCAAGCAGTAGAACACAAAACAGTATCTACGGGGAAGCAGAAGGTGTTGCAAGATGCAGTTTACTCCACATGTGCTACTTTCCAAGGGACTGAGAGTTCCTAGCCTGTAAGGGGCTTTTGCTAAGCTAACATAGAGACTATTAGCTTCTAAAGGTGTGAAACCAGCAGAGCTGTCCCTGGATTTTCTGTTGTTGTCAAGTTGGGCATCCCATAATCAGTGGGGAAACCTGACATTTTCAACTCCTACGGGGGTAGTGCTACAGTTACATGGATTTCAATGGCAAAGTTCACACCATTGCAGTGCATTTCAGTATAGTCAAAAAAAGTAGAACATTCTGCATTTTTTTCTGCAAGCAAAACGAATCAAGAACATGCCAGAGTGCATCAAAAATGCACCGGAACGCATTACGGCACAAAAATAAAAAATAAACACAAGAAACATTAGAAAGAATAGAAGGAAAAAATGCACACTGAACACACATAAAAAATGCATGAAAAATGCACATGCAGAAACGCATCTGAAAAGTATCTGGACTGCGTTTCTGAGGTGTGAACTGACCCGCAAACACAGGATTGCATATGCAAGGGATTACAAAAGTTCAAACCCAAATGCAGTCACATTTAAATAGAGAACTGTCTGTTTCTGTAGGTGAAGGCTGCATTCACTTGGGTGCACATGGGTGGCCAGGGGCAGCCGCTGGCAAGAATCAGTGGATTCTTGCTGATGGATCTAAACACTGCATGCACACAGTATGTGCAAACAGTAGCAGCTGTCTGTGACGGCTGTCAGATTTGTATTCTGTACAAATCAATGGCCAGGGTTGCTACTCTTTGCATTTAACCGTGTCAGTGGCCGCAGACAGTGTGTGTCCAGGGATGGCGTTTCTGCTGAGTTTAATTGTTTGATAAATCCTCTCCATTGTGTATGATACTGTAAAATAGGAAAAACAGGGCTGTGTAATGAATGAATAGGCATTCTGTAAAACTAAGGAGAGAAAATATTGGAAATAAAGTTAACTATTTGGATGGAATATAATTTAAATTATATATATATATATATATATATATATATATATATATATATATATATATATATATATACACATACACAGATATACAGAAACTTTGTCTATGTCCCTGCGTCCTGCACATAAAGCAGCCACTAGAGGGCATTGTTTGTAGACATAAGAGAGGCTATATATAGGGCTGAGTGAGAACGCCAACTGTCAAATGATGACATACAGAATATACTTTAACAGTGGATGGTTAATTAAATAAAAGTCTAATATAGATGAAAATATTGAAATTAAAAAAGAAAACAAAAACAAAAAATAAAACAGGTAATGGCATAGGAGTCAATTCACTAAGGTTTGTGGTAAAAAAAGTAAATTCACAAAAAAAAAATAATGATTATGCGGTATTTACTGCAAAATGAAAAATGTGCCAGTAAATGTCGCCAAAATATCTTGCAGTAAGCTCTTAAGTCCAATTCACAAATGGAACAAAGAGTAAAAAAATATGCAATATTTATCACCAGGGTTTTTCTGGCGGTATCAAATGCCCTATTTGTCAGAAACAGTGTGGGGTTCCCCCCCAATAGCTGGTTGCTAAGGAGCGGGCCGGGAAGCTGGCTGCTGCTTCCTTAACAACTGATGACTTATCAGCTGGCAATTAGAAATTATGAAAAAAAAAAAAAACAGCATGGGTCCTCCCCCCTTCGGGTCTAGTATGGATTTTAAGGGTATACCCACATCAAAATGTAAAAAAAAAACAAAATTGCATGGGGTCCCCCCAGATCACATGCCCTTAACATGGGGGCTACTTTGGGGCACCCATGTGAATGAGTAGGGGTACATTGTACCCCTACTCATTCACCAAAAAAAGTGTCAAAAAGAAATAAAAACACACACCTTTTTTAAAAATTCCTTTATTATAAAAAAAAAAGAAATGTCCACTGAAGTAGATCCAACCTCAATCACGATGCCCACCGTACCGCCGGACCCGAAAAAATAGAAAAAAAAAACCTCCGCCACAGCGAAGGCTCCTGCCAACTGCCTGCTCTGCTTCTGACAGTTCTTAAATATTTTTTAATAAAGGAATTGTCAAAAACAGTTTTTTGCTGAATGAATAGGGGTACAATGTATCCCATACTCATTCACATGGGGGGGCGGGATCTGGAGGCCCCCCTTGTCAAAGATTCCGATAAGTCCCTTGCCCACAGACCCCCACAATACACCGCCCAGGGTTGTGGGGAAGAGGCACAAGTACAGAAGCATGTCACCCTGGAAAATGACACAGCTCACTAGAGGTGCGGGGTCTAAGCTTACTGTAAGAGCGGTAAGGATGTGGAATTCTCTTCCACAAGCAGTGGTTTCAACAGGGAGCATAGATAGCTTCAAAAAACTATTATATTAACCCCATAAACGACCATAACATACAGGGATATACAATGTAATATTGATATAAAAGCCCACACACACACAGGTTGGACTTGATGGACTTGTGTCTTTTTTCAACCTCACCAACTATGTAACTATGTAGGTAGCTGGCAGTCAAGCCTGTGTGTTTTTCTGGGTCAGGGTTTTCAGTGACTCAGGTAGGCTGGATAACTCCAGTCCAATGCAGAGGGCTTCTCAACCAGGTTGAGATATACTTTGAGATGCTGCCTCAGGAGTTTCACATGGACAGAAGCAAAGTAGGTTTTGTGATATCTTTGCTTTCTGAGAGAGCTTTGGCCTGGGCAAACCCTCTATGGGAGACGCAAAAACCCATTGTCCTGAGTTACCCAGACTTTGTTGCTTTCTTTAAAAGGGGATTTGACGTCCCTGTGATGCCAGATATCCCCTCTCTCCATCAGCAAACTGTGCCCTCAGGCCACATCGATTTGACACAGATCCCCACAGTCTCTTCTCTGATCCAGGACTCCTCATCATTCACCGTATGTATGATGAAGACTTTGCTAATGACTGTGTAGAAGCAAAGTTCCCCCACAGACTTCCTGGCACATCCAGCCCTCCACTGTGGTAACACTCACCGACCTTCCATAGCCCTGAGTCCTTGATGAGGAACTTGACCGCAGCATACGTTCCGACAGCTTCACCTGCCCCTCTGCTCCAGGAGTTCCTTACCACCGACCGTGTGGTGGTAAAGACATTGCCAATGACCATGTAGAGGCAAAGTTCCTTCACAGCTCTCCCCGGGCCTTCTCCTGTGATCGGTACACCCCCCCCCCCCAGATGGGGGTGCCCTCATGCTGCTGCCTAGTATTCCATTCCTCACTTCACTCAGCTGACTTCTCCCCCCCAGTGGCATATCACCTCAAATTATATAGAAGGACCGCCCCCTGCCAATACCTGATTATACCCAATAACTGAGGATTGGTCAGGGCTCCCACATGAGCTGCCTGCCACTCCAGTTCTAGGCCCTGCCCCTCTTCCAGAATATTCTCCCTGGAAGCAGGGGAGGCGCCTCAGATCTAGAGCACAGGTGGTCACACCCACTGCTAATCTGACCACTCCCAGCCCCCAGATCAAAACAGACAGGCCTAGCTTGCAGCACAGGCCTGCCTAAATTTTCCTGTGCTGACAGTCCCTAGTAAAAAAACATTATTAGCACCTACCTATTGGTAGAGGGTGCTACATGTATATATGTCAGCACCCCCCCCACACACCTGTATATATGGGCCCCCTCACACCTGTATATATGTCAGCCCCCCCTCACACACCTGTATATGTGCCAGTCCCCCCCCCCACACACACACCTGTATATATGCCAGCCCCTCACATACACAAATCTGTTAACACACAAGGCTCTGGCCCCTCCCTGTACACAAACAAACCCCCTCCCTTTCCCTTACAGCCCTTACTTGTAAAGGAGGTCTTTACCTGGTCCCAGCCTGTTTTTTCACAAAGCTGACATGTTGCTGAGAGTACAGATTACACGAGGGGTGCACATGCACATAGTAGCCAGAGGTGGCAGTAAAGAGCTCGATGTCTGAGCTCAATGAGACAAGAACAGCAGAAGCTGTGAAACCATTTCTGTACTGCACTGCATGGCTCCCTTTCACCCGTCCTGCCTTCTCCTGGCCTGGGCGGGACCCTCGGCCAGAAGAAGGCAGATCTAGAAGTGAGCTGACATCTGAACAGTGTGACCAAAGTTACTGAATTGATGGAACTGGTGAGAGGGTAATGCTGTCATTCATCAATTGCTGTTAGCAGAGACTGAGCACATAGCAACTGGCCATCTAACTAGCAGCCTTATTCGCTGAAAGCAGACTTTATTGAGACTGTATTATAGTATGTGCACCACCATGAACACTGGACCCCAACACTAGCCAGCTGAAGAACTAGCGCTAAGGACTGCTCACCCAGGTAGCTGCTTCACAAGAACTTTGCCCATTGTCCATGGTAAGAGATACCTCTCTAGGGAGCCTTATATATCATCATAGCCATTCGTATAGAATGCACTATAAAGCAGTTGTAGCATGCTGGTTACAGAGGAGTTAGTGGTTGTTAGTGTCTAGTGAGCTGTGATTGAACCAATTTCTATTTGTTCATTTATACAAATACTCCCATTTACTTTACCTGTGACAATAAATTTAGCTTTTTTTTTTTTTACCACTTAGAGCCCTTTCACACTGGGGCAGTTTGCAGGCGCTATTGCGCTAATAATAGCGCCTGCAAACCGACCCGAAAGTGCCGATGCTTGTATTCCAGTGTGAAAGCCCCGAGGGTTTTCACACTGGAGCGATGCGCTGGCAGGACGGTAAAAAAAGTCCTGCTAGCAGCATCTTCGGAGCGGTGAAGGAGCGGTGTGTATACCGCTCCTTTACCGCTCCTGCCCATTGAAATAAATGGGACGGCGCGGCTATACCGCCGGCAAAGCGTCTCTGCAGAGGCGCTTTGCGGTGGTATTTAACCATTTCTCGGCTGATAGCGGGGGGTAAAACCGCCCCGCTAGCGGCCGCATACCGACGGTAAAACGCCGCTAATAATAGCGGCGTTTTACCGCCGACGCCGCCCCCCGCCCTAGTGTGAAAGGGCTCTAACCAGTCTGGTGTTTGATTTCTGATACTGAAATATAGTTGTGTGCAGGCCAGGTTTTTATATTTGCGCTCACAATAATATTGCCATATCCATTTACTAAAAGAGCAGCTCCGGTCTCCTGTGGAAAAAAAAGTCAGCAGCTACAAAAACTGTAGCAAAAAAGGGGAAGGGAAGAAAGTGCCAAACCAGCATAATGTAGCACAATTTATTGAGTAAAATACAATATAAAACAAATGGCACTCACAAGCGAGTGAGGGGGAGAGAGAGGATGACAGGGCGCAGTGTGTCAGGGCTGGGCTCAGCCCTTCCTTCTCTGAGCTGCCCGCTCAGCTGTTGGCTAATTGCCAGCTCCTAGCTCTCCACAGTGACTCACCTGTTGATGATATCCTGCTCGTCAGTCCTGCATACTTAAGCCGTCCAGCCAAGACGATCCCTGCCTTCGCCTTGGTCAACATCACAGAGGCTTTCTCCTGCACTCCTGTTAAAGACTTGCTTGGCTGACATTTCTTCTGGCTCCAGATCCTGCTTGCTGTTCCACTACGCTGATTCCTGGCTTCCTGACTTTCTAGCTTGTCTGACTATCCGTTCCGGTTACTGAACTTTGGCTATGTTTTGACTACGTTTGTTCTATTTACTTTTATTATTAAACAAGTGTGATTTAACTGTACTTCTGTCTCGGTCTGATTCATGGTTTCTGACAGTAAGCGAAGGCCATGAATTCAGAAGATGCAGTCAATCCACTTGTTGGTAATATTTTTTCCAGATTGGATGAGCAGGATCACCGCATGGATCAGTTTGCCATGGCGTTACAAATGCTCCTGAGTCGCATGGCTCACCTGGTATCATCCACTGTGGCTGCTCCGGTACAACCTGTGTTGCAGGCTGTCCCTGCTGCTGCTCCAGTCTCTGTGCAGGCACCCGCCTTGAGTATAACCTCTACAAGAGGTATGTCTGGTTCCGTTCTGCTTCCACAGCGATTTGGGGGTGATCCAGTCCAATGCAGAGAGTTTCTTAACCAGGTTGAGATATACTTTGAGATGCTGCCCCAGACGTTTCCCATGGACAGAAGCAAAGTAAGTTTTGTGATATCTTTGCTTTCTGAGAGAGCTTTGGTCTGGGCAAACCCTCTATGGGAGATGCAAAAACCCATTGTCCTGCGTTACCCAGACTTTGTTGCTTCCCTTAAAAGGGTATTTGATGTTCCCGCATGCTCCGCTTCTGCTGCCAAGTGCCTCATGTCCATCAAGCAGTATGAGAGTTTGCTTGGAACAATGAGGCCCTTGTGGCTGCTTTTTCTCATGGTCTCTCGGATACCATCAAGGATGAGATAGCAGCCCGAGATATACCCACTGAGCTGGAGAAGTTGATCACGTTTGCCATCCTCATTGACTCCAGACTCAGAGAAAGACTCTCTTTTAAGGAGCGCTTGCAGAAGCCGCCTGTACATTTGTCTCCGAGCTTTGCAGTCCCACCCTTGCCTCCCTCACCTCTTATGCCTCCTGGTACAGAGTCGGTCAGTGAAGGTGAACCCATGCACTTGGGCTTCATGCATCTCTCTGCGGATGAGAGAGCCCTTAGGAGGAAGGAGAGATTGTGCCTTTATTGTGGCCAGCCAGGTCACTTTTTGAAGTCTTGTTCTACCCGTCCAGGGAATGCCCGAACCTTGAGGTCCTGTCACGGACAGACCTTAGGTGGCGTTGTTTCATCCCCAGTTATCCAGAAGGACAAGCCCCTGGTTCCGGTTACCCTTTCTTGGGCTGAGTCGTCCGTCGAGATACAGGCTCTAATCGGCTCTGGGGCTGCAGGCCTGTTCATTGATGCTGACTTTGTATCGAAGCACTCAATTCTGCTGCAGCTGCGTGCCAATCCACTTGCCATTGAGGCTCTTGATGGGAGACCTCTACAGCCTGCCCATGTGACTCATGAGACTGTTCCGTTGTCTATGGCCGTAGGGTCTCTTCACCATGAGATAATCCAATTCCAAGTTATTTCCTCACCTAATTTTCCACTGGTTATTGGTTATCCCTGGTTACAGAGGCACAACCCCTCTTTTGATTGGCTCTGTGTTGAGGTTCTCTCCTGGTCCCCACAATGAAGTAAGACATGCTTCCAGAAGGTAGCCAAGGTCCTGTGCACCTCTTCACTCTCCTCTCTGCTGGAGGAGTACCGCAATTTTAGTAATGTCTTTGACAAAGGTCAAGCCTGTAGTTTGCCTCCACACCGGTCGTATGATTGTGCAATTGACCTTCAACCTGGTGCCATACCCCCTCATGGCCGGGTTTACCCTTTGTCGGTCTTGGAGGATAAGGCCATGGAGGAGTTTGTTGCAGATGCACTTTCTCAAGGTTTCATCCGCAAATCCTTGTCTCCTGCTGGTGCTGGTTTCTTCTTTGTGAAGAGGAAGAGTGGTGAACTGAGACCTTGTATTGATTATAGGGGTCTCAATCGTTTCACGATTAAGAATGCTTATCCGATTCTGTTGATTACGGAGTTATTTGACCGCCTCAAGGGAGCAACGGTTTTTACAAAGCTTGATTTGAGAGGGACATACAATCTTGTGAGGATTAAGGAGGGTGACGAGTGAAAAACTGCATTTAATACCAGAACAGGCCATTATGAGTACCTCGTAATGCCATTTGGCCTTTGTAACACTCCAGCGGTTTTCCAGGAATTTATTAACGATGTCCTCCGAGATTTGTTGCAGTTATGTGTGGTGGTTTATCTCAACGATATCCTCATATTTTCCAAGTCCCTGGAGAGCCACCACACAGATGTCTGTCGTGTGCTTCAGAAACTAAGAGAGAACAATCTCTATTGTAAATTGGAGAAGTGCGAATTCCATCGTGAACAGGTTAAATTCCTGGGTTATGTCATTTCCACTGCTGGTTTTTTGATGGACCCAGAGAAACTTTCAGCAGTCCTACAGTGGCCCCGACCCATGGGTTTACGTTTTCTGCAGCGTTTTCTTGGCTTTGCCAACTATTATCGTAAGTTTTTTTCGTAACTTCAGTTGGTCTGCGGAGTCCATTAAGGCCTTTGAGTCTCAAGGCTGCCTTTGTTTCTGTTCCTGTATTGGCACATCCTGATCCTACATTACCTTTTATCCTTGAGGTTAATGCTTCTGAGACTGAAGTTGGCGCCCTTCTGTCTCAACGTTATACCTCTAAAGGCGCTATGCATCCTTGTGGCTACTTTTCCAAGAAATTGTCACCTGCAGAGTGCAATTACGAGATTGGGGACAGAGAGCTGTTAGCAATAATTTTAGCCCTGAAAGAATGAAGACATCTCCTCTAAGGTACCACTGTGCCGGTTCTCATTCTTACTGACCATAAGAATCTCACATTCTTGTCTGAGGCTAAATGCCTCTCTCCCAGAAGGGCGCGATGGGCTCTTTTCTTGTCAAGTTTCAATTACATCTCATTCTTACCTGGTACTAAGAATGTAAGGGCTGACGCTTTGTCGCGACAATTTTCCTCCACTTCCAAGATGGAGTCGGTTCCGGTTCCTGTGATTCCTTCTGATCGTATTCTGGCTGAGGTTTGCACCAGTCTCACTTCTCCTTTGGGTGACAAAATTGTTGCCACTCAGGTCCATGCTCCTCCTGAGAAACCTTGTGACCGCTGCTTTGTCCCAGAGAGTCTCCGTACTGCCATGCTCCAGACTTAACATTCTCCCAAGGCTGCTGGCAGCCCTGGGAAGAATCAACTCTTTTGGGCCTAGTCTAAGTGCTGATGTAACCGCTTTTGTAGTTGCCTGTTCCGTGTGTTTAGAGTAAGACTCCACGACACCTTCCAGTGGGCCTCCTACAACCCATACCCAATATAGAGAGGCCCTGGACCCACCTGTCTATAGATTTCATTGTGGAGTTACCCAACTCCCAGGGCAACACAGTTATCCTTATGGTGGTTGACCGATTCTCAAAAATGTCTCATTGTATCCCACTTAAGAAATTGCCCACTTCTAAGGAACTGGCTTCCATTTTTGCTGGGGAGATCTTTCGCTTACATGGGCTACCCAAGGTGGTCGTCTCTGACAGGGGTAGTCAGTTTGTGCCCCAGTTCGGGTGAGCCTTTTGTGTACAGATGGGAATTCAGCTTGCTTTATCCTTTGCGTATCACCCACAGTCTTATGGGGCCGCAGAACAAGCCAATCAGTCCTTGGAAAAATTCCTACGTTGCTATATTTCTAACCATCATAACAACTGGTCAGACCTCTTGCTGTGGGCGGAGTTTGCTCACAATAGTGCCTTGAATTCTGCTTCCTGATTGTCCTCGTTTATGGTGAACTTTGGAAGCTAGCCACACCTCCTCCATCAGTCTAAAAACAAAAACTGTAGCTGCTGACTTTTAAAAAACAGCCACTCACCTGTCCCATGATCCAGCAGTGTGCTCACCCCAGTCGGTTTCACTTGCTAACTTCTTTCCATGGTGCTGGCATCTTCAACATGGGCACACAACTGTGACAGCTTGGCGCTTCACAGCCGGGTGTCCACTGCGCATGCGCAAGCTGCACATCATGAATGGTGGATGCAGTGTTTTGGGACCTGTCACGTGTCCTAAAAGACCGCAGGGTGGGGGGGGGGAAACTTCTGCTCCGTTTGCCTAGGTGGTCGGAGCAGAAGTAGGAGCAGGTACCTGTCAAAATCAGGTACCCCCCCCCCCCCACTTCTCAAAAGTGCCAATTCTTCAAGAGGAGTGGGAACGAGTCCTTAAAGTGGAACTTCCCCTTGTGGGTGGAGCTCTGCTTTAAAGTAGTAGTAAAGTCTTTTTTTGGACTTGTACCTAGAGGTAAGCCTATGATAAGGCTTACCTCTAGGTACAGTGAATATCTCTTGCAGTGTTTATGAGATATTCCCAATGGATGCAGCCGGTGACATCACCAGCACATGCATACTGTGCCAAACCTTCAGAGCACCACGCCACAGCCGATGGCTGTCGTGCGCTTACGCGGGAGTGATGTCATCGCGGCTCCGGCCACTAATGCAGCCGAAGCCCGCGAAGACGGAAGGGAGATCGGGTGAAGATGGAAGCCCTGTCAGCGGTAACAGTGCACCACTGGAGGGCTTCGTTCTATGATAAGTATTTCATACTGTGCTAGTATGTGACGCATACTAGCACATTATGCCATTGCAGGGGATTTCTTTGTTTATTTTTTTTGCTAGCTGCAAAATAATACCGCTTTAATCTTTGTTAGAGGGGCCAAGGTTTTTCACAGAGTTGAGGCAAAAAAACAGAGAACCCAATCTACCAAATGGCTCCTGTGGAGGTAGTGGCACAACTATTAGAGCGATCACCAACATCTTCTTGGTCCTGTGCCCTGCTGCATTGCGAACCGAGGGGGTCACTTGCTTAGCATTGGTGCCATTCATAGATTGCTTTGTATTCTTCTCAGTGAATGGAAAGGATTCTCTGACAGGATAACAGGGGAGATCATGAAGTCACTGCGACACCTCCTCCAATCAGAGAATGTCTTGCATTAACTGAGAAAAATACAAAGTGTTCCATGAATGGCAGCTGTGTCAAGCGAGTGACCCCCTGTGTTCACTGTGCAGAAAGACATTTGAGCACCGGCTACTAAAGTGATTGTCCGCTTCCACAGGTATGGAGTATGTACAGGGTATATACTGAGTGCAGTAATCAGCATGGATTCATAAAGAATCATTCTTGCCAAACCGATCTATTAACCTTATATGAGGAAGTGAGCTGGCATCTAGATAAAGGAAGGTCCGTAGACGTGGTGTATCTGGATTTTGCAAAAGCATTTGACAAAGTTCCCCATAAACGTTTACTGTACAAAGTAAGGTCCCTTGGCATGGACCACAGGGAGAGTACATGGATTGAAAACTGGCTACAAGGGCGAGTTCAGAGGGTGGTGATAAATGGAGAGTACTCGGAATGGTCAGGGGTGGGTAGTGGGGTCCCCCAGGGCTCTGTGCTGGGACCAATCCTATTTATTTTATACATAAACGACCTGGAGGATGGGGTAAACAGCTCAATCTCTGTATTTGCAAACGATACTAAGCTAAGCAGGGCAATATCTTCTCCGTAGGATATGGAAACCTTGCAAGAAGATCTGAACAAATTAATGGGGTGGGCAACTACATGGCAAATGAGGTGTTTTTTTTTTCAAATAACAGTTTTTATTAGTCACAGATGTATAAAGATACAAAAAAATTGTAGTTTACTCAATACAAAATACATTTGGCAGACATTCAAACTGATATTCAGTAAACAGTAGGATATATTCGTCTATATAACGTAGAGGTGTAATATATTCTTCATCCGCAAAGTTCGTCAACCAACAAGTATCTATTTTGTTCTGGACATAGTCCAACATTAAGGAAAGGGATAGTATAAAGAGAAAGAGAGAGAAAAGGAAGTGTAGGAAGGAGGGGGGGGGTGTGGGAGGCTCTGCCGCCAGCCTAGGGTGGGTCCTCCCGCCTGTGCCAGTCATCCCAGACTTTGTCATGTGTTTCCAGTCTATCCCGTAGACGGGCTGTCATTTTTTCCATAAGTTCTATATCCTTTATTCTGGTGTAGAGATCTGTTTGAGTGGGAGGGGTCTGTTTTTTCCAGTGCAGGGCGACCAGGCACCTCGCCGCCGTGATTACATGGCCTAGTAGTTTCCTGGAGTGTCGGGGTATATTCAGCCCAGACACCCCAAGGAGAAATAATTTCGGAGTCCAGGGCACCCCCACCCCCAGCAAGCGAGTCAGTAGAAGATGGACCTCCGTCCAGAACGGTGCTATTTTAGGGCATGACCAATAGATATGGTATAGAGTCCCTCTATCCTTGTGGCAACGCCAACATCTGTCTGAACTGGAAGGGTAGATGGCTCGGAGTACATCAGGCATCATATACCAGAAAAAAAGAATTTTGTATGCGTTCTCCTTATACAAAGTACAAAGTGAACTCTTGGCTGCCTGGGATCAGATCGTCTGCCATGTGTTTTCCGGTATCTCCTCGCCTAGATACTTCTCCCAGCGGAGCATGTATGTGTGCTTGCCCTGGTCTAGGAAGTTGTAGGAATTCAATATTTGGTATATGTCAGAGATCAGCCCTCGTCTAGCCGAGCCTTCCAACATCAGGCTCTCAAACATAGTTGGAGTTGAGAATTGTAGGTCTGGGGCTATAGATTGGGCATAGTGTCTTATTTGCAGGTATCCATAGAACGCCTGCCTTGGGATGCCAAATTTTTTTTGAAGCTCCTCAAAGGAGAGTAGCCTGCGAGTGCATGGGTGGACTAGGTGGCCAAAATGGAACAGGTCTCTGGTCGCCCACGGGGAGGACATCTGATGAGTGAGACCTGCGGGCAATTTGGGGTTATATAGAAAAGACGTGAGGGCTGATCTCTCGGAGCATAGTTTGTGGGCTCGTGACAATCTACGCCAGAGCGTGTTGAGGTGGCAAATGAGGTTTAATGTAGAAAAATGTAAAGTAATGCATTTGGGTGGCAAAAATATGAATGCAATCTATACACTGGGGGGAGAACCTCTGGGGGAATCTAGGATGGAAAAGGACCTGGGGGTCCTAGTAGATGATAGGCTCAGCAATGGCATGCAATGCCAAGCTGCTGCTAACAAAGCAAACAGAATATTGGCATTAAAAAAGGGGATCAACTCCAGAGATAAAACGATAATTCTCCCGCTCTACAAGGCTCTGGTCCGGCTGCACCTAGAGTATGCTGTCCAGTTCTGGGCACCAGTCCTCAGGAAGGATATACTGGAAATGGAGCAAGTACAAAGAAGGGCAACAAAGCTAATAAAGAGTCGGGAGGATATTAGTTATGAGGAAAGGTTGCGAGCACTGAACTTATTCTCTCTGGAGAAGAGACGCCTGAGAGGGGATATGATTTCAATTTACAAATACCATACTGGTGACCCCACAATAGAGATAAAACTTTTTTACAGAAGGGAGTTTGACAAGACTTGTGGCCACTCATTAAAATTAGAAGAAAAGAGGTTTCACCTTAAACTATGTAGAGGGTTCTTTACTGTAAGAGCGGCAAGGATGTGGAATTCCCTTCCACAGGCGGTGGTCTCAGCGGGGACCTTCGATAGTTTCAAAAAACTATTAGATAAGCATCTGAACGACCACAACATACAGGAATATACAATGTAATACTGACATATAATCACACACATAGGTTGGACTCGATGGACTTGTGTCTTTTTTCGGGACATACTAAAAGGAATGACAGAATGGAATGCCCATAGACTTTAACAGGGAGATGGAATGCCCATAGAGAATAATGGAACAAAGTGGAATGCCCATAGAGAATAATTGAAAAAAAATTCAATTTGTGACAGACTCTTTAGACATATCAATTTTTTTTTAAACCTACTTTTAAATATCAGTGGCCATGTTTAATATTGAGATTAGGTGGGATTATTGTTGTTTTTTTATGGCATGACAGAAGGGAATGCCCATAGAGTATAATGAGAAGCAAGATGTGACCTGGAGTCAGAACCATTGCTCATATCAGATCAATCTTTAGCATTCCGCTCCAGCCATAGGACGACATCGCACGTCGCAGGTCTCCCTCCTACTACATTCAGGACAAAGTATTGGTAGACCACCTTTGATGATACTGTGCCGTTTGGCACCTGTTTTCTATGACTGCCTGAGCCCTACTGCGGAACCCAGGTGCACATAGAACATAGAATAACATCTCTAAAACCAACACTGGAATAGGCAATATGCAACAAGCTAGTACCAGTTCACATCCACCCCGACGTGCATAGGTATATTAAATTGCCGGTTTTCCGGTTTTTCTGGGCTTGCGGACTATTACCTCTTTCATGATTTTATATATATTCGACAATCCACAACATATGCTGTGTCGCTCTTGAAGAAGCGTGATGACACGCGAAACATGTCGAGCATCAAAGATTTACGTGACATGAATTGACTACGGATTTGCTATCGAGCCATCTCTTCGGACTGATCTTTATGTGGAGTGTTTACCCAGACGTCCGAATAACTGTATACTTTAGATGGTGTTGTATAGCGAGCACTTTAATCTATGCACATGTTGTGGTTTTTAAGCAATGTCCTTTTTGCTATGTATTTTTCTAAGTAAATAAAATGTTATTTTAAATAACCAGTTTGTTGTAGTTGTGCCTAGAAAGTCCAAAAGTCCCTCTTGTTTGTTTCTTGAAAATTTGATAGGACGTGGCACAGGTCTACTTTTTGTGTGTATCCACGGTGCCACTCCGTGTTATGATACACTTCTATTTTTGCAATCTTTAGCAGACATACTCTCTATGTCCAGTGTTGATGTCCAAATTTGACATTAAGGCTCTGTTTCCACTAGTGCGACTTTTCATGCGACTTGGGACTGAAAAGTCGCATGACAAATTGTTTCCCATGATTTCCAATGAGTACCGTTCATATCTGTGCGACTTCAAGTCGCAGCGACTTCAAAGTAGTCCCTGCACTACTTTGGTCCCACTTTGATGCGACTTGAGGTCCATAGATACAGGCATTGCTTCAAGTCGCGGTAAAAAGTCGCGGTAAAATCGCGGTAAAAAAATTGCGTCAAAATCGCGCGACTTTGGGGATGCAATAGTGGAAACATAGCCTAAGCGGGATTATTATTGTTTTCTATGGAATGACAAACATATGACAGAATGGAATGCCCATAGAGTATAATGGGAAGTAAAATATAAACTCATTTGCAGGCAAATCTGAGAGACATAGCAATTTCACCTTTCCCACAGCTGTTCCTCAAGTAGTGTAGCAGATTGTAAGATTGAGATTAAATGGGATTACAGCTGTTTTCTATGGAATGACCAACATATGACAGAATGGAATGCCCACAGAGTCCAGGGAACTTTGAAAGACAGATCACTCATCCCAGGATTGGACGGGTGATCTGTCTATCAAAGTGCCCGGACAAAGAGGAGGGGCTGTATGTGACGGGGCATGGTGGGGAACACACAGCTATTAAAATGAAAGCTGTTATGTTACCGGCGCTCTGATCATGCGGTAGGCGGCTCTAATCCCTCTTCTCCTCTGACCTCTGGGAGAACGGCTCCCATACAACCCGCCTGCCGGTGGTGCTCGCCCACCCCCCAGACAGCCCACATCTGCCAGCCCTCAAAATCCACTTGCAAAATGTGAGCAGGTGAGTGGAATTTTTGAGGGCTGCTCTATGGGCATTTCCTTCTTTCATTTCTTAGAAAACAATTATAATCCAAATACTCTCGATTTTAAATCTTGGCTCTGAACTTGGATAGTATATCTGCTAAGTATTTATTTGGTATGTTGAAAGGTTTTGACTCCAGGTCACATCTTGGTTCCCATTCTACGCTATGGGCATTCCTTTCTATCATTTATCTGTCATTCCGTAAAAAACAGCTGTAATCCCAAATAATCTCAATTTGACAATCTGCTACTCTACTTGAGGAACAACTATGGGAAAGGTGAAATCCCTATGTCTCCAAGATCTGCGTACAAATGAGTTCATATTTTGCTTCCCATTATACTCTATGGACATTCCCTTCTGTCATTCACCTTTGTTATGCCATAGAAACAGCAATAATCCCACCTAATCTCAATATTAAACATGGCCACTGATATTTAAAAGTAGGTTTGCAAAAAATTACGATAATTTGATATGTCTAAAGACTGTCAATAATTAATTTTTTTCCCCATTATTCCCTAGGGGCATTCCATTTTGTTCCACTAATCTCTATGGGCATTCCATCTTCCTGTTAAAGTCTATGGGCATTCCTTTCTGTCAATCACCCATGTCATTCCATAGAAAACAATGCTAATCCCACTTCATCTCAATATTAAACATTGCCATTCATCATGGAGAGAAAGTCTTCTAAAGATTGATCTGATATGTCTAATGGTTCTAAGTCCAGGTCACATTTAGCTTCACATTATTCTCTATGGGCATTCCATTTTGTTCCATTATTCTCTATGGGCATTCCATCTCCCTGCTAAAGTCTAAGGGCATTCCTTTCTTTAATTTATCTGTCATTCCATAGAAAACAGCTGTAATCCCAAATATTCTCAACTTTACAATCTGCTACTCTACTTGAGGAACACCTGTGGGAAAGGTGAAATTGCTACGTCTCTCAAATTTGCCTGCAAACAAGTTTTTATTTTGCTTCCCATTCATATTTTGCTTCCCACTCTATGGGCATTCCCTTCTGTCATTCACCTTTTGTCATTCCATAGAAAACAATGCTAATCGCGCTTCATCTAAATTTTGAACATCTTCACTGAACATGGAGAGAATGTCTGCTAAAGATTGATCTGATATGTCCAATGGTTCTGACTCCAGGTCACATCTTGCTTCCCATTATACTCTATGGGCATTCCATTCTGTCATGTTTATCATTCCATAGAAAACAATAATAATCCCGCTTAATGTCAAATTTGAACATTACCACTGAACATAGAGAGTATGTCTGCTAAAGATTGATCTGATATGAGCAATGGTTCTGACTCCAGGTCACATCTTGCTTCCCATTATACTCTATGGGCATTCCTTTCTATTAATTATCTGTCATTCCATAGAAAACAGCTGTAATCCCAAATAATCTCAATCTTACAATCTGCTATTCTACTTGAGGAACAGCTGTGGGAAAGGTGGAATTGCTACGTCTCTCAGATTTGCCTGCAAATGTTTATATTTGACTTCCCAGTTTACTTCCCATTATACTCTATGGACATTCCCTTCTGTCATTCACCTTTGTTATGCCATAAAAAACAACAATAATCCCACCTAATCTCAATATTAAACATGGCCACTGATATTTAAAAGTAGGTTTTAAAAAAAGACATTGATGATATGTCTAAAGAGTCTGTCAAAAATAGATTTTTCTTTTTCCATTATTCTCTATGGGCATTCCACTTTGTTCCATTATTCTCTATGGGCATTCCATCTCCCTGTTAAAGTCTATGGGCATTCCATTCTGTCATTCCTTTTAGTATGTCCCCTTTTTTCAACCTCACCTACTACGGTATGTAACTATATGAAGCCAGACCAATGTAACTGTTCTATCCAATCCATAGGTGGAGTTCACAAACATACATGGGGACAATTCATGACAAGTCAGCACAGGAGGTGTCATGTGATCTTGAGGTCCCGTGTGTATTCCCGGTGCTGCCATCACACAGCACACAGAGATGGACGGTCCTGTCTGGGAGATGCTTGTCCTGGAATGTGCCGGTGGGCGGGGTTTGTTTTGAAACGTGTTGATGGATAGCCCGGGGGCGTGGTTTCCCACAGAAGGCGGGGAACTTTTATGTAGGTTTGAATAGGAGTGGGCGGGATCGGGCAGAGGGGCCTTCCCGTAGAGGGTGTGGCCATATGTGGCAGGCAGACTCGTGCAGTGGGTGCGGTGTGTGTAGAGAGAGCGGAGGTTCGGAGGAGGATGGTGGACGGGAGGTGATCGGTGAGTAGAGCCGGCTGTAATCCGGTAATCCTGGCCTGGGCCAGTGCATGGCCGGGATTGTCTGATGGGGATGGGAGCCTGCTCCATGGATGGGAAGAGCTGCCTGTGACTTTCCTTATCACAGCACACTGCTGTCATATCACCGGAGGAATCGGGATATATAAGTGATGTATGGGGGGCTCAGTCCCTGTAATGTGTCTGGATTATACTGGAGGAGAAATGGCTGCAGAGGGAACTGTGCTATTCATATTCTGATGATCTCTGATTGTTACTATGAAATCCTTGTCTGTTCTTCAATTACTGGCAGAGAAGAGGTGCAGATATACCCCCCCAAAATTGTCACTTGTGTCCACCCCCTACCTACCTCCTGAATTCCATCACTTGTCTCTACCCACCTCCCAGTACCAATCAGCAACAACACATCACCCCAGGAACAAAATACCTCCCAGCAACAATAGATCCTGCATCAGCAAGAATAGATCCACCTTCAGCAACAGTAGATCCTCCCCAACATAACCCCCCAAAAAGATCCGATCTAGCAACAACCGATCTTCCCCCAGCAACAATACACCCCTCACAGCAACAGTAGATCCTTCCTAACATAAATAGACCCCCCCCCAAATAGGTTCCACAGTAACAATTACCCCTCCCACTCTCATAGACAATAGACCCTCCAGCACCCCCTTGCCGGTGCATACATCAGTTCCAGAACTGATAAAAAATGGTGTATTGTAAGCCCTCATGCACACAGGCTGTTAAAAAAAACATTCTGAAAACGCCAGTATCTTTGCAGTGATTATTTTTTTACTTTTTTCAGCTTTTTTCAGCGTTTTTGCAATAGCGTTTTTGAGCGTTTTTCCGCGTTAGCGTTTTTTTTTTATTTCAAAATTTTTTTTTTTTTTTTTTTTTCCAATGGATCAAAAACGCTAAAAAACGTTGGTGAATGACGTTTTTCAGCGTTTTTCAGCGTTTTTCAGCGTTAGAGCGTTTTTACAGCTGAAAAACGTCTTTCAGAACCCACTGGTCCTGGGTTTTTTTTACAGCTTAAAAACGCCTATGCCACTTGCAGCTCAAAAACGCCTAGGTGGGCATGAAGCCATAGACTAACATAGACAGGCCTTTTTAAGCTGCAAAAAAAGCTCAAAAAAGCAGCTGTAAAAACGTCCGTGTGCATGAGGACTAAAAGAGTGATGTTGCATTGTCACCAGCACATGCTGTTTATGAGCTCCCTAATATTTTATAGGTACACTGCAGTAAAAAGTGAAAATCAAATCTAGTAAGCTTTTCATCAGGCCACAGCTGTAGTGCAGCCACCCACCTCTGGTTTGGTCAGTAGTCTGATCTGAGAACCCAGCTTGTCATGCAGAAGAAGAATTGTTGGTTTAAATGTTCGGGTGATGGTCTCATGTCTGCAGGTGGCCCCTGAGTCCTCTGCTGTCGGGAATCATTCAATGGTTAAAGACCCATCCTGGTTATTGTTTCTTCTGATTGGTGGCAAGAGGCTCCTGCACCCCATTCCACTCTTCCACTGAATTGAAGTAATAGTGAGATTGGCCAAGCTAATTAGTTAGACAAACATAATTAACATGTGCCCAAAGACACAATAACTAAGTGCTTACAATGGACTGCTGATTGTACAGTTCATGTGTCCATTTGGTTGGGTGGAATTAGCAGTAAAAAAAGTGGTGGAAAATCCACAGGCAACAACTTGAACTACCAACCACAAATGGGGACTGATGTACTGGGGGTTCAGCAGGTAAGTAAAACCAGACTGTGATCAGCACTTCAGAAGGATCCATTGAACATGTAAGAAAAGCAAAAGCCAAGGCGTTGTATCGGTAAAAATTCGCCAACATTTATTGATTAAAACATATCCAGACTTACAACTAAGCTGATGGGAGGCACCTCCAGGAATAGAAGTGAAATCCACTGAACACAGCAGGGCATCGGAGGATCGCTGAGCCGATGGATGGTAAGCCGGCCTGCTAGGAAACCGAATGGTTTGCAATGTCTGTGATAGCTCTCAGAACCTCTTAGTGCTGCACTCTAAAAACGAGGGAAGGCTGAGCTGCCTCCCATCGGCTTAAAGAGGTTCACTGGGGAAAAAAAAGTAAAGTCAGTAGCTACAAATCCTCTACCTGCTGACTTTTAATAAAAGGACACTTGCCTGTCCAAAGATCCAGCACTCTCCTCACCCAGACTAGTTCTTCACTAGACTTTCCGGCGCCGGCATCCTAAGTTTGGGCAGCCAGCTATGCTGCTTTAGGCTTCACAGGTGGCTGCCTATTGCGCATGTGCAAGCTGTGCTGCACTTTATGAATGGCCCTCAGTCTTCTGGGACCTGTGAGGTGTCCCAGAAGACTGCGAGGAGGGAGGGGAAGTGGGAGAAGGTAACTGTCAAAACTAGGTACCCGCTCCACCCCCCCAAAAAAAAACATGTCAAATGTGGCTGGGGAGGAGGACTTAAAGAGGAACTTCCCTTTGTGGTTGGAGTTATGTGTAAGTCTGGATATGTCTTAATTAAAGTGGTGTTCCGGCCAAAATGATACTTTTTAAATAAAAATACCCCTATAATACACAAGCTTAATGTATTCTAGTAAAGTTAGTCTGTAAACTAAGGTCTGTTTTGTTAGTTTATAACATTAGTTTGTTATTTTATAAACTAACAGCAGGCCGAGGCCAGTGTGGGCATCTGAAGCCAGACTGTATTTCTTCCTGGATCTCATCCTTGCAGATCTCGCACATGCTCAGTGCAGCACAAGCAGTGTAAAAGGTTTCAGGTCAGGTTTCCATAGCAACGGCAGTCTCAGAGGAAGTTGCCGCTCCTTCCCAGAAGGCATTGCAAATAGGAAATGATGCGATGGGCCACGGCCAGGGAGGAGGAAGTGAAAAATGAATACAGCAGATATACAGTAGGTGCTGAGAAAAAAAATGTAAAAATATCCAATTCGTTTACAGTGTACAGTTTAGTGTGGGATACTGAAGAGTTGTAAAAGTGGGTGGAACTCCACTTTAATGAATGTTGGTGCGATTTTACAGATCCTGTGACTTGGCTTCTGCTTTTCTTACGTGTTCAATACATCCTTACCCTGGTCTGATCTGCTAAGAGCTGTGGATCACAGTCTGGTTTCATTTCCCTGCTGAATTCCCAGTACATTGGTCCCTATTTGATGTTCGTAAGTTCAAGTTGTTGTGTGCGGATCTTCTGCCACTTCCACCTAACTATATGGACACGAACTCCACAATCAACAATTCTTTGTGAGTGCTTAGTGTGTCTTTAGTGATCCAGCACCTTGGCTTCTTCTTTTATACAAGCTAATTAGTTAGTAGAGCGATTTTCCTAGATTGTCAGAGGTAGTTGAATCGTGCCTTCTAAAGTCTATGGGCAGCTTACAATTTGAGAGCTGTGAAATATTTCTTATGCCGTGTACACATGGCCGGACTTTTTGACCAAACTTGTCCGACGGAATGAATCCGTCGAACAATTTGACCGTGTGTGGACTTCATCGGACCTGCAGCGAACCTTTTCTGTTGAAAATGTGACGGACTTTAGATTTAGAACATGTTTCAAATCTTTCCGACAGACTCGAGTCCAATCGAAAAATCTGTTCGTCTGTATGCTAGTCCAACTGACAAAAACCGACGCTAGGGCAGCTATTGGCTACTGGATATGAACTTCCTTATTTTAGCCCAGTCGTACGTCATCATGGTCGAATCCGTCGGACTTTGGTGTGATTGTGTGTAGACAAGTCCGATTCGACGGAAGTCCGTCAAAGTCCGACATCATTCAGTCCGTTGAAACTCCGGTCGTGTGTACACAGCATAAGAATGCACAAGACTCCTCAATGGATTTGGATACGGGCATCTGATTTAGTGCAATAGCTCTTGTCGTGACATTTCATAGGCAGAGAATATCTTACAGAATGTGCCTCCATGTTCATAAAAGTCACAGTGGTTGTCAGTGTGTGTTTTTTTTTTTTTTTTTTTTTTAATTTTATTTATTATTTTTACAATTTAACCTTTTCAATATTTATTACAACTCCTTTTTTTTTTTTTTTTTAAGCCCTGTTGGGGGGTGGCTTTGGTGAGATATCAGGGGTCTTAACAGACCCCTGACATCTCCCTTTTGAGACATGGAAAGGGACAGAGGACACAGATTCCCAGTCCCTTTCTCTGCAGCCTCAGCTGCACTGAAGATGAATGGACAGGAGACAGAGGCTCCTCCCCATTCATAAACTGAAACATCATAAACACATTTTAAGATACTCAGAGACAGTTCTGAATGAACAGTCTGTGATCACTGACTCTGCATTTGGAAAAGGAAGGAGCCGGTAAGTCACATATATATCGGCTCCTTCCTCCGCTCTCCATCCTGACAGCTGGAGGAGGATATGGGGGACAGTCAGGGGTGATCGTTGCGACGGTGGGGGGAGTTACAAACACCAATCTCCCTGTATAGATTTCAATAAAGCAACTGAAAGGAGGAGAAGCGTCTGTCAGCTGCTTTATTGAAATGTATACAGGGAAATCGGTGATTGTAACTCCACCCCTGACTGCCCAGGTATCGGATTATGGATCAGAGCATTTACCCGAGTACAAGTACTCGGGCAAATGTTAGGTATTGGGACAACCCTACTTGTTTGTTTTATACTGTTCTGGGTGATAGCTTTTTAAAATCAAAATGTAACTCTTGGGCTGTAACTTGCTGTGATGATGCCTCCTTTTTATTTATTTATGGAACTTTTTTAGAGCTGGCAATTTACACAGAGATATGTGTGTGTGTTAGAGCTGCAGGATTAATTGTTAAGAATCGAAATTGTGATCTTTTTTCCCTTCCCAATCTTCAAAACAGCATGTCACAATTCTTTCTAAGGCCCCTTTCACACGTGCGGACCGTTCAGATCTGCCTGTCAGTTTTTTCAGGGGGAATCTGAAGGTCGCTCCATACAGCTCTATGGAGCGTTGGATGTCATCGGTGACTTGTCCGCTGACATCCGATTCGCTCTGCAAAATCCAGATGGATGGATGTCCTATTTTCCATCCGCCTATCGGATCGGATGAAAACGGACAGGCGGTCCGTAATCATCCGATTCCCCCCCTTAGAGGTGCAGAGACTGACTTATGTGCCGGCCCAGCGGGGATCAACGGAGCGATCCATGCTCAGCAAGCGGAGTAGTGAAAACAGACAGCCCCGTGTGAAAGGGGCCTAACAAGTGCAGAGAGAGGAAAGAACTCTGGCGTGTAAATGTGGGAGGTTTACCCATTTTCTGACATTTTGTTGCCTACTAAAAATCATTATTTTCTGCTAGCCCAATTTATTTTTTCTTTGTATAATGTGAAAGATGATGTTACACCGAGCGAATCGTGATCATGATCGCGCAAAAAAATTGTGATTCCCATCTTAGTCAAAATCGTGTTTTTATATATATATATATATATATATATATATATATATATATATATATATCACAAAAGTGAGTACACCCCTCACATTTTTGTAAATATTTTATTATAACTTTTCATGTGACAACACTGAAGAAGTGACACTTTGATACAATGTAAAGTAGTGAGAGTACAGCTTGTATAACAGTGTAGATTTGCTGTCCACTCAAAATAACTCAACACACAGCAATTAATGTCTAAACCACTGGCAACAAAAGTGAGTACACCCCTAAGTGAAAATGTCCAAATTGGGCCCAAAGTGTCCATATTTTGTGTGCCCACCATTTATTTTCCAGCACTGTCTTAACCCTCTTGGGCATGGAGTTCACCAGAGCTTCATTGGAGTCCTCTTCCACTCCTCCATGACGACATCACGGAGCGCAAGGTCTCTAACATCCACCAGCTCTGTGATGTCGTCATGGAGGAGTGGAAGAGGACTCCAGTGGCAACCTGTGAAGCTCTGGTGAACTCCATGCCCAAGAGGGTTAAGGCAGTGCTGGAAAATAATGGTGGCCACACAAAATATTGACAATTTGGGCCCAATTTGGACATTTTCACTTAGGGGTGTACTCACTTTTGTTGCCAGAGGTTTAGACATTAATGGCTGTGTGTTGAGTTATTTTGAGTGGACAGCAAATCTACACTGTTATACAAGCTGTACACTCACTACTTTACATTGTAGCAAAGTGTCATTTCTTTAGTGTTGTCACATGAAAAGATATAATAAAATATTTACAAAAATGTGAGGGGTGTACTCACTTTTGTGATATACTGTATGGGTGTGTGGTGTGTGTGTGTGTGTGTGTGTGTGTGTATATATATATATATCAATATCTATCTGCATCAGTTCCTGCGGTCAGGGATTTTACAATCTCTAGAGTCCCTAACTTGCATTCATACACATAATAGGGCAAATTTAGACAGGACCCTATTAACCTACCAGCATGTCTTTGGCGTGTGGGAGGAAAGCCAGGCAGACACAGGGAGAGCATGCAAACTGCAGGCAGGTAGTGACATGGTTGGGATTTGAACCAACAACTCTAGAGCTGCCAGGCAGAAGAGCTATAATTACTAAGCTACTGTGTTGCAACAATTAACACATTATATTTATGTGCATCTGCTTCAACATAAACTCCAGTTTTATATATCTAAGCATTGGTTGTAGTACAAATGTAATAAAGTGAGAATCCAAATTTTTGTTATGTTTTGGATAGAATAAAGAAGGGTAAGGACCGATGTTGGGTTAGAACAAGTTGTTCTTTAATGAATGCAGCCCACCTTGTCCATTAATCTAGCCATCTTCGCTGTGAAAACCTGCCCTGAGCCACACTGCCTATTGTGACCCTGCTGGTTCCTTCTTGTGCATGCATGCTGTGGCCACATTCATTCTTATGGGAGAGCCATACTTATGGTAGCCTACAGATTTCCTCCTATAGGAGTAATTTTGACCGCTGTGCAGGATGCAGTGGACTCTGCAGAAAAGTATTAGGATGAAAGGCTGGTTTCAGACAGAACTACACAATGAATTTCCCTGAACAGGTTGAAGGTAAGTGTTGTACCAAGTGAACTGCATTTAGGGGGGTGACTGCATTATTTAAGAACAGCATGTACTAAAAGTTTACCTGTCCTTGATGCTGTCTGGGTTCCCATAGGTCTTACATCTTGCAGCTGTCTTTTTTTTAATTTCGTTTGGGTTGCTGTAGGCCTTACAGATGTGCTGTAAAACACAAATGATTAATGGTACGTGCACATATTCATATTTTCACTTATATTACTTAGTAATAAAATAACCAATAGAAAATCATACTTTTTTTAATTCCCCTTTGCTGGGAGGGTTGTACTCACTACAACACAACTGTAGACTGCCTTTGAGTGAGTTCTTGGATCTCGGAACACAGCACAAAACAATCTTGGATGCTGTGTGCACTGCATTGGGCATATTCAGTGAATACAACACTAGCACTCTGTACAGACGGCTGCAGTCTGGGTAGACGTCATGTTATCGGCCAGTGACGGGAGCAGTCTGTGCTTAGAATGCTGTGTTTGTGTTGGTGTCAGGAAGCAACCTACATAGTCACTGCAACCAGAGTTTGCAGCATCTCAGATACTGTATATCAGAGGTCTCCAAACTGCAGCCCCCCCCCCCCCGGAAAGACAAGATGCAGCCCTTTGCTTGCCTTTTTGCTTGCCTTTTTCTGGCCCTTGGGGCACTGTTCACCCCACTAATACCCCTTTCACACCGGGGCATTTTTCAGGTGCTTTGGGCTTAAAAAAAAAAGCGCCTGCAAAGCACCCGAAAAAATGCCTCCCTTGCATCCCGAGTGTGAGAGCCCGAGTGCTTTCACACTGGGGCGGTGCGCTTGCAGAACGTTAGAAAAAGTCCTGCAAGCAGCATCTTTCAGGCGGTGGGGGGAGCGGTGTATACACCGCCCCTGCCATTTGAAATCGGCAGTGGTGCTTTGCGGGCGCTTTTAACCCTTTATGCGGCCGCTAGCGGGGGGTTAAAAGCTCCCTGCTATCCTCTGAAAAGCGCCGTTATAACAGCGGTAAAGCGCCGCAAAAATTAGCGCTTTACCGCTAACACCCCCCGCTGCAGTGTGAACTTAGCCTAATGTGAGACACTATTCCGCTTATTGACACCAAAAATGGAGCATAATTCCTGCCACTGACACCAATAATGGGGCACCATTTCTCCCACTAACACCAACAATGGGGAACTATTCCTCCCCCCTAATACCAAAGCTGGGGCAGTGTTTACTCCCACTGATGCCCGAAAAATGTTCTATTCCTGCTGGCCACAATCCGGCCCCATAAAGACTGAAGGACAGTAATCTTGCCCTTTGTTTAGAAAGTTTGAAGACCCCTGTCATATATTATAAAATCTGCCTGGTAGAAAATGGTTAGTTTTGGTTTATTTGTGTTTCCACATATTCTGTACACACCAGAAAATGACTGCGTCATTTTCAGGTATACTGTTCCTGCAGGTGCTGACCTGGTCTGTCATTGCGTTGCACGAAAAATTCCATTGTACCCATTGCTGTTTGAAGTGTAAGGAGAAAAACATCCAGGTGTTTATTAGAAGTTTCTTGATCTATACGTGACCCATGTATAAGTCTAAAAGAATGTATAAATGGGGCCAGAAATAATAGATATACAGATATACAATCATACGGATGTACAGGTCTAAGAGAAGGTATGAGGACTGGTTCACACCAGATGCTTTCTAGAGCCCCTTTAAAATGCATCTGGAACACATGTACAGTAATTGACATGTATTCCAAAGGCCCTAGTTCACACCAGTGCGGTCAGTTCCAGTGCTTTCCACAAAAGTACATAATGCTGCATTTTTTTTTTTTTTTATTCCAGAATGCATCAGAGTGCTTGTAAATGCATTGGAATGCACATAAGAAACTATTGTCCCAAGATTTCTGAAGTGTCAAAGTAAAAAAGAGGGGAAAAAAAAAAACACACTAGAAACGCATTAAAAACACGTCTAAACACGCATGCAAACCTGGAATGTTAAAATTGTGGTGCTAAACAGACCAGATATACAGGTCTGAGAAGGTATAATTTGGGCCGAATCTGGAGGTCTCAGAGGAGGTGTAAATAAGGCCAGATGTGTGAGAGGAGAGATAAATGGGGCAAGATATGGTGTTAAGATTAAGAAGGTTTAATTGGAGCAGATGTACAAATCTGAGAGAAAGTTTAAATAAGACCAGATATACAGGCCTGAGAAGGTATAAACTGGGCCAAATATGAAGGTCTCAGATAAAGGATATACAAAGCCAGATGCACAGGTCTAGAAAAAGGTGTAAGTAGGGCCAGTTATAAAGGTCTAAGAGAAGATTGAATTAAATATAGAGGTCTGAGAGAAAATATTAATGGGGCCAGATATGGAAGTCTGAGAGGAGGTTTAATAGGGGCTAGATATGCAGGTCCGAGAGAAGGTATAAATGTGGCCAGATATATAGGCTTGAGGAAAGGTTCAAATAGGGTCAGATATACAGATCTGAGAAGGCATAAATGGAGCCTGATATGGAGGTCTGAGAGAAAGGTATGAATGAGGACAGATATACAGGTCTGGAAGAAAGTATAAATGACACCAGATATGGAGGTCTGAGATAAGGTATAAATGGGGCCAGATTTACAGATCCAATAAAAGGTATTAATGGAGCCAGATAAATATGTCTGAGAAAAGGTATAAATTGGACCAAATATAGAGGTCTAAGAGAAGATATTAATGGAGCCAGATAAACAGGTCTAAGATCATATAAATGTGGCCAGATAAATAGGTCTGAGAGTAGGGATGGGCGAACAGTTCGGCCCGAGCATAAGTTTGGGCCGAACTTTGGTTGTTTGGATGTTCTGCAAACACCGAACAATATGCAGTGTTCGGGGCAAATCCGAAAGCCGCCGGAACACCGTTAAAGTCTATGGGACATTAACATGAAAAATCAAGTGTTCATTTTAAAGGCTTATATGCAAGTTATTGTCATAAAAAGTGTTTGGGGACCTGGGTCCTGCCCCAGGGGACATGGATCAATGAAATTAAAAAAAAAAAAGTCAGTTTTTTCGGGAGAAGTGATTTTTTTTTTTTTTTTTTTTTGATGCTTAAAGTGAAACAATAAAAATGAAATTTTCCTTTAAATATCATGCCTGGGGGGGTGTCTATAGTATGCCTGTAAAGTGGCGCATTTTTCCCGTGTTTAGAACAGTACCACAACAAAATGACATTTCTAAAGGAAAAATTGTCATTTAAAACTGATCGCGGCTGTAATGAATTGTTGGGTCTCGGCAATATAGATAAAAATCATTGTAAAAAAGAGCATGGGATCCCCCCCCCCCCAGTCCATTACCAGGCCCTTTGGGTCTGGTATAAATATTAAGGGGAACCCCGAACCAAAATTAAAAAAAAAATTGTGTGGGGGTCCCCATCAAAATCCATACCAGGCCCTTTCGGGTCTGATATGGAAATTAAAGGGAACCCTCCGCCAAATTAAAAAAAAAAAAAAATGGTGTAGGGGTCCCCCTCAAAATCCATACCAGACCCTTATCTGAGCACGCAACCTGGCAGGCCACAGGAAAAGAGGGGGGGACGAGAGAGCGCCCCCCCCCCCCTCCTGAACCGTACCAGGCCACATGCCCTCAATGGGGGTACAAGTACCCCTACCATTTCACAAAAAAAGTGTTGAAATGGTAAAAAAGACAATACCCGGTTTTTGATTATTCCTTTATTAATAAAGTCTTTAAAAAATAAAAAATAAACAGTAAAGTTAGCCCAATTTTTTTGTATAATGTGAAAGATGATGTTACGCCGAGTAAATAGATACCAAACATGTCACGCTTTATAATTACACGCACTTGTGGAATGGTGACAAACTACGGTACCTAAAAATCTTCATAGGCGACGCTTTAAAAAATTTTTTACGGTTACCAGGTTAGAGTTACAGAGGAGGTCTAATGCTAGAATTATTGTTCTCGCTCTGACGATCGCGGTGATACCTCACATGTGTGATTTGAACACCGTTTACATATGCGGGTGCAACTTCCGTATGCGTTTTCTTTGCTGCGCGAGCTCGCAGGGATGGGGGCGCTTTAAAAAACATTTTTTTTCTTATTTATTTTATTTATTTTTATATTTATAAATTGTGTTTAAAAAAAAAAAAAAAAAAATTTATCACTTTTATTGCTGTCACAAGGAATGTAAACATCCCTTGTGACAGTAATAGGTGGTGACAGGTACTCTTTATGGAGGGATCGGGTGTCTAAAGGACCCCCGATCCCTCCTTTGCACTTCACAGTATTCATATCGCCATTTTCAGCGATTTTGAATACTGTATATTTTATAAAACCAGCGCCATTGGCAGCTGAGTAAACGGGAAGTGATGTCATGACGTTGCTTCCGCGTTTACAATTAGGAGGCTGGAACGAAGCCGCTTACGGCTTTGTTCCAGACTGTCAGTAGCCGCTGGAGGCGGCGGATTGGTGATCAGGCCTCCCGATGGATCGGAAGGCCTGGTAAGGGCGGCGGGAGGGGGGGACGTCCCCTCCCACTCCTCCGGTATAACAGCCGAGCTGCTTTTAGCTGCATCGGTTGTTATACTTGGAAAGCCAATCGCCGGCTCTAAAAAACAGTACCAGGATGATGCCTGCAGCTGTGGGCATCATCCCGGTATAACCCCTGAAAGCCAAGTATGCACATCTGCGTACACTCGGCGGGAAGGGGATAGACGCCCCCCAGGCACAATATTTAAAGGAATGTTTAATTTTTATTGTTTCACTTTAAGCATTAAAAAAAATCACTGCTCCCGAAAAAACGGCCTTTTTTAAAAAAAATGTTTGCATTGATCCATGTCCCCTGGGGCAGGACCCGGGTCCCCAAACACTTTTTTTATGACAATAACTTGCATATAAGCTTTTAAAATTAGCACTTTTGATTATTAATGTTTGTGTCCCATAGACTTTAACGGTGTTTGTGTGTTCTGCTGAATTTTTTGCCTGTTCGGTATGTTCTAATGCGAACCAAACTGGGGGGTGTTCGGCCCATCCCTATCTGAGAGAAGCTCCAAATTGGGTCAGATGTGGGCTGAGAAAAGGTATAAACTGGCCTAAATACTGAGGTCTGAGAGAAAGTATAAATAGGGCAAGATATACAGGTCTGAGAGAAGGTATAAATGGGTTCAGATGTACAGATTCTCAGTACACATCACAATACTGTGTGCAATGCATTGGGTATATTCAGCAGATATGTTCACTTAATATAGACAGCTACAGTCTGGGTCAACGTCATACTGTCAGCCACTGATGGGAACAAACTGTGCTTAGAATGCTGTGTTTGTGTTGGTCTTAGGAAGAGACCTACATACTCACTGTAACCAGGGTTTGCAGCATCTTGGATTAATCGTATTTTAGAAGATCTGTCTGATAGAAAGGGATTGCTTTTGGTTTATTTGTGTTTCCATATACACGTTACACACCAGAAAATGACTGTGTAATGTTCAGGTATACTATTCCTGCATGCACTGACCTGTGAAATAAGTAAGGAAACACTTTTTAGGTCTGTCATCGGTTTCCATAAAAAGTTCCATTGTGCCATTACGGTTATGACTTTGAAATGTAAGGAGAAAAACATACAGTATTGGGTGTTCATTAGGAGATTCTTGATCTATATATGACCTTTTGAATAGGTCTAAAAGAATGTATAATTGGGGCCAGATATACGGGTCTGCGAGAAGAAATAAATGGGGCCAGATATGGAGGTCAGAGAGAAGGTATGAATGGGACCAGATATACAGTCTAAGACGATATAAATGGGGCCACATATGGAGATCTGTGAGAGTATAAATTGGGCCAGATATACAGGTCTAAGAAGGTATAAAGGGGGCCAGATATGGAGGTCTTAGAGAAGATACAGTGCCTTGAAGTATTCATACCCCTTGACATTTTCCACATTTTGTCATGTTACAAACAAAAACAAAAATGTATTTTATTGGAATTTTATGTCATAGACCAGGGATAGGCAAGCTTTTGAGCACAGTGTGCCGAAAAATGTTTTCAAAGAAATTGAGCATGCCAATTTTATAACAAACAAAAATGTAATCCTCACACTCTCAATCACGAAAAGGATTTTTTATAAAGTAAATGCTGTAAACTACTTTTAGTAGTGAGAAATTAACATCCTGCACTCTCACGCCTCAGATCAGCCCCAATTCCTGCAACTCCACACCTCAGATGAGCCCCAATTCATGCACCTTCACACCTCAGATCACTGTCCCCCTGTACATCTGCCCCACCACTGTACTACCCCGCACATCTGCCCCCACCACTGTATCCCCCTGCTCATCTGTCCCACCATTGTAACATCTTCTTATCTGTCCTAACACTGAACTTACTCGCTCATCTGTCCCACCACTGTAACCCCCTTTCTCATCTGCCCCAGGGTTGTACCTCCTGCACATCTGTCCCACCACTGTAACCCCCTGCTCATGTGTTCCACCAATGTACCTCCTTGCTCCTCTGCCCCACCTCTGTACCCCTTGCTCTTCTGCTCCACCTCTGTACCCCCTGCTCCTCTGCCCCACCTCTGTACCCCTTGCTCTTCTGCTCCACCTCTGTACCTCCTGCACATCTGGCCCAGCGCTGAATCCCCCTGCTCATCTGGCCTAGCGCTGAATCCCCCTGCTCATCTGGCCTAATGCCCCTGCTCATCTGGCTGTACCCTCTTGCTCATTTTCTTCACCGCTGAACCCCTCCTGCTCATTTTCTTCACCGTTGAACCCCTCCTGCTCATCTACGATATGTGTGATATGCAGAGTGGTGAAAGGAAGCAGAGATGAGACACATCTACCTGTCCTGGCACACTCATCCTGCTGATCCACCTCCTCGCATCCAGCCCACATGCTTGTATGTGATGTACAGTATGTAATGTCACATACAAGCATATGGAATGGATGCGCAATGATGAGTTCAGGTCAGGGGCATTTTCTGAAAGCAGTGGGCCTGTGTGCAGGATCATAAGTTGGGCCCCGCAGCTAAGAAAAAGGGATTGGGTGCGATTTTCATTGCGCTGAATACTGGCTGTGGCTTAAAGGGACAGAGTGCCAACACAAAGTGGCACATAATTGTGAAGTGGAAAGAAAATGATAAATGGTTTTCAATATTTTTTACAAATAAATATCTGAAAAGTGTGGCGTGCATTTGTATTCAGCCCCTTTACTCCGATACCCCTAACTAAAATCTAGTGGAACCAAATGTCTTTGGAAGTCACCTAATTAGTAAATAGTCCACCTGTGTGTAATTTAATCTCAGTATAAATACAGCTGTTCTGTGAAGCCCTCAGAGGTTTCTTAGAGAAGCTTAGTGAACAAACAGCATCATGAAGGCCTAGGAACACACCAGACAGGTCAGGGATAAATTTGTGGAGAAGTTTAAAGGAGTTGTAAATGCAGAAGTTTTATTTTTATCTTAATGCATTCTATGCATTACGATAAAAAAACCTTGTATGTAGCAGCACCCCCCAATTACCTACCTGAGCTCCTTCTCTCTCCAGGGATGTCCACGATCCCCTCAGCCATCCAGTACACTCCTCCTGATTGGCTGAGACAGAGCAGCCACGCTATTGGTGCCCATGGCTGTCAATCAAAGTCAGTTAGCCAATCAGGGGAGAGATGGGGTGGGGCCAGATCGGGGCTCTGTGTCTGAATCTGAATGGACACATGGAGCTCTGACTCTGCTTGGGTGACCCCTGTAGCAAGCTGCTGGCTGAGGGGCACTCAAAGGAGGGAGGGGCTAGGAGCAGCGCAGAGGGACCCGAGAAGAGGAGGATCCAGGCTGCTCTGTGCAAAACCAACTGCACAGAGGAGGTAAGTATAACATGTTTGTTTTTGTTTTTTTTTTTTTAAACGAGCCTTTACAATCACTTACAATCACTTTAAAGCAGTGTTAGATTATAAAAAAAATATCCCAAGCTTTGAATATCTCAGGGAGCACTGTTCAATCCATCATCTGTAAATGGAAAGAGTATGGCACAACTGCAAACCTACCAAGACATGACCATCCACCTAAACTGACAGGCCGGGCAAGGAGAGCATTAAACCTAAATCCAATTGAGAATCTGAGGCAAGACTTGAAAATTGCTGTTCACAGACACTCTCCATCCAGTCTGACAGAGCTTGAGCTTTTTTGCAAAGAAGAATGGGCAGAAATGTCATTCTCTAGATGTGCAAAGCTGGTAGAAACATCCCCAAAGACTTGCAGCTATAATTGCACCGAAAGGGGGTTCTACAAAGTATTGACTCAGGGGGCTGAATACAAATGCACGCCACACTTTTCACACATTTAATTGTAAAAAAATTTGAAAACCATTTATCATTTTCCTTCCATTTCACAATTTTGTGCCGCTTTGTGTTGGTCTATCACATAAAATCCCAATATAATACATTTAAGTTTTTGGTTGTAACATGACAAAATGTGGAAAATTTTGAGGGGTATGAATACTTTTTCAAGGCACTGTATAAATGGGGCCAGATATGGAAGTATGAGAAACAGTAAAAATGGCTGGCAGATATGGAGATCTGTGAGAAAGTATGAATGAGGCCACATATGAAGGTATGACTGGGGCCAGATATGGTTGTCTGAGAGAAGGTATGAATGGGGCCAGATATAAGTGTCTGAGAGAAGGTATGAATGGGGCCAGATATGGGGGTCTGAGAGAAGGTATGAATGGGGCCAGATATGGGGGTCTGAGAGAAGGTATGAATGGGGCCAGATATGGGGGTCTGAGAGAAGGTATGAATGGGGCCAGATATGGGGGTCTGAGAGAAGGTATGAATGGGGCCAGATATGGGGGTCTGAGAGAAGGTATGAATGGGGCCAGATATGGGGGTCTGAGAGAAGGTATGAATGGGGCCAGATATGGGGGTCTGAGAGAAGGTATGAATGGGGCCAGATATGGGGGTCTGAGAGAAGGTATGAATGGGGCCAGATATGGGGGTCTGAGAGAAGGTATGAATGGGGCCAGATATGGGGGTCTGAGAGAAGGTATGAATGGGGCCAGATATGGGGGTCTGAGAGAAGGTATGAATGGGGCCAGATATGGGGGTCTGAGAGAAGGTATGAATGGGGCCAGATATGGGGGTCTGAGAGAAGGTATGAATGGGGCCAGATATGGGGGTCTGAGTGAAGGTATGAATGGGGCCAGATATGGGGGTCTGAGAGAAGGTATGAATGGGGCCAGATATGGGGGTCTGAGAGAAGGTATGAATGGGGCCAGATATGGGGGTCTGAGAGAAAGTGTAAATGGCTGCCAGATATACAGGTCTAAGGCTTAATACCTCTTCTGAACGATATAACTTGACAAATAGTAACCGACATTTAAAAACATCAGTTTTACATGGCGTGTTTAGCCGCATTTGCATTGTAGAAGCGTTTTTTTTTTTTAAATAGTCAAAAATTTAAAACGCCTGTAAATAAAATGTGGCTAAATGCGAGTTACCACGTTTACATGCATTTACAAGTTGTTACAGGCGTTTACCATTTCAAATGCCATGCCTCGGAACATCCATCCCGAACGCATTTTTTTTTTTTGCTTTCCAAAAGATGCTTCTAATCTCAACTGCCTAGAAATTACTATAAACGACCCTGTGTACATGTACTGATAAGATAACATTGAGGAGAGTTTGGGGGCGGCTGGAAAAAAAATGCCCAACTGCTCCTAAACGTCTGTGTACATGAGGCCTAAGAAGGTATAAACTAGGCCAGATATCGAAGTCTGGGAGAAGATATAAATGGGGCCAGATTATGGAAGTCTGGGAGAAGATATAAATGGGGCCAGATTATGGAGGTCTGGGAGAAGATATAAATGGGGCCAGATTATGGAGGTCTGGGAGAAGATATAAATGGGGCCAGATTATGGAGGTCTGGGAGAAGATATAAATGGGGCCAGATTATGGAGGTCTGGGAGAAGATATAAATGGGGCCAGATTATGGAGGTCTGGGAGAAGATATAAATGGGGCCAGATTATGGAGGTCTGGGAGAAGATATAAATGGGGCCAGATTATGGAGGTCTGGGAGAAGATATAAATGGGGCCAGATTATGGAGGTCTGGGAGAAGATATAAATGGGGCCAGATTATGGAGGTCTGGGAGAAGATATAAATGGGGCCAGATTATGGAGGTCTGGGAGAAGATATAAATGGGGCCAGATTATGGAGGTCTGGGAGAAGATATAAATGGGGCCAGATTATGGAGGTCTGGGAGAAGGTTAAAAGGGATGCAGATTTACAGCTTTCAGATTAGGTATAAATGGGGTCGGATATACAAGTCTGAGAGATAGTATAGATAGGACCAGATTGATCGATCTTAGTGAAGGTATACATGGGGCCAGATATACAGGTCTGAGAGCAGGTATATATGATTGGGCCAGAAATAATACAGGTCTGAGAGAAGATAAATGGGGCCAGAATTTTGCCTGGGGGAAGATGGAGTATAGAGGAATATAGTTTTTTTGACAGCTTTATGAAGTGTGATTTGAAGCCCAGACAGCTTGGCAGTCAGTCGTGCTCTGAATGTCATTTACCCACTCAGAAAGCTGTAGAATATTTGGGAAACCTCCTAGTAAAACAGGCTTTCTGTAATGGCTGTATAGGACTACACAGACTAGTTTATTTCTGTGACTGTAAAGTTCTGAGTTTATCCAATGCTTGTGGCAATAACCAGTATAGTTTCCTTTATCTGCGATCTATTATGAATTGTAAATTACCACTTTTAGCATTCCCTTCAGTAATACACATTCTACAAGTTTGCCAGGGCTTTCAGGCTACGTTTCCACTATTGCGACCCCAAAGTCGCGTGATTTAGAGTGCGACTTTGGAGTGCATTTTGGTGCGAATTTACAGTCTCTGGATCCAAGTAGTGCAGGAACCTTTTCAGTTGCTGCAACTTTAAGTTGCATAGATGGGAACGGGTGCCATTGCAATCAATGGGCTGTGGCTTGTCATGCGACTTTGGACACAAATTGCACTAGTGGAAACGGAGCTTAAACTGCCTAAATTTCTTCCGCTTTCCATGTAGTGAAGCGTGTACATAGATAATTACATGTACAGAGAAAGTGAAATACAGCTCACCTGCAATCTTTGATGCGTGTCTCCATTGGGGTGATTTGCCCCTCTATTTGTACTGGTGATTATTGTCACAGAGAAATGCAACATTTTATAGCTGTCCACAAAACAAGAGGACATTTTCCAAGGGGACCCCCTATTCCAGGGACATCTGGAGAATTCTCCCTCACTGTGGTAGATTTCCGCCAACTTCCTGTTGCATCTCTGGAACAGGAAGTGAGAGGAAATTTACCCAATAATACACAGACAGCAAAAAATAAATTGACAGCGCTTTAAACCCCCCTTTTTTTTTTTTTTTTTATTCTATACTGAAATACGAAAAATATCCCATCCTTTATTACAAAAATTCCAATAAACAAAGTCACGGCTTATCCTTAAAGCCATACAAGATCCCATATCTCTTGTATTGGAATATAAAATAAAACGCATCTATTCTTACCTCCTGATGTTTGATGTTTGTGTTGATGGAGGAATCCGTCTATCTTTCTGTCTGTGGCCAATTTTAGTTGACTAGAACACTGAGAGGAGTGCACATAACCCAAAATAAGGACATTCTCTGTTAAACTCTTGGTGTTCTAATCTGTGTTCTGGGCATTCGTCCCTGAAGGCATAGGGCCCTGAATGCAAATACTACTCGGTACAGCATTCAGGATCATCACTTCTAGTGACAGGCAGAGGGGCAGGGTGCTGCACCTGTGCCTACTGAGTGCACTAAATCGCCAGGAGAACACGCAGCATCTAGATGGCCTTGTGTGAAAGGGGCCTAAAAATGCACAGTAGTGACAAACAATTCCTTGTAAAGAAAATAAAACATAGTAAATGGAGAAATAAACTATTTAATCTAGGAAAAGAAACCCAAGTGTGTATGGGTATGCCTATGACTCCCCAAAGTAGTGATACAGACCAAGGTGGCTGTTATCACAGGATGAAGAGGGATTATTTAATTGTTAAGCTCGGTTCACACGGGGGCAACTTGTCAGGCGACCTAGCCGCCTGACAAGTCGCCTCCCTAAGAACAAAATGTATAGTTTTGCAGCTTCATTGACCTTAGATGTGGCTTAGATGTGGTGACTGCATTCAGTTTTTTTCTTTTTCTTTTTTTTTTTTCTCCACACTTTTCCTTTTTTATTTTAACTGGTAATCCTGCCATTAACACACTGGCTGATCTTAAGTCTCTTCACAAATAATTGTTCCCTTTTTATATCAGAATAGGTGTTCCTGAGATGCTCCTTGCTTCATTTCTCTTGCCTTTCTAACCACTTTTCTTTGGGGCTTCCATTGGATTTTGTCCCCTGGTTGTCTCTACTACTGTGGTTACATTTACTTTTGGCTTCAAAACAAATGTAATTTTTACTAAAGATTTAGGAAGAATATAGTGTACGGCAGTCATTCTGAACCTTTTTAACAAAGGGAAACCCTTGAAAAAGTTTTCAGGTCTCGGGGAAGCCCTTTAGGTCCCTGTCACACTTGTGCGACTTGGGACTGCAAAGTCGAACCCCTTGATTCTCAAATGAGTACTATTCATATCTGTGCTACTTCAAGTAACACCGACTTCAAATTAGTCCCTGTACTACTTTGGCCTGACTGTAATGAGAATTGAGGTCCATAGACCTCAAGTTTACACAGACATTCCCTGAAATTGTGGCAAAATTGCACAAAGTCGCGGTAGTGTGAAAGGGGCCTAAAAATATAAGCTAGCTTGTAGTACATTTGTGTAATAAGTAGGTTGTAGAGAGTTTTAACCTTTTTAATGACCAATGTTAGGCTTCATGTACACTAGTAGCTACTGGTCTTTTTTGTCTTTTTTTTTTTTTTTTTTTTTTTGCAAACACTCCTAAACTTCGCTCCACAAAAGCCTATGTGTCCATGTACACATAAGCTTTTAGCAGAGTTTAGGAGCTGCCGCATTTAGGTGAGGTTAAGACTGCATTCACAGTTGTGCAATTTCCATTGCGACTTTACCCAGCGACTTGATGGGGCTTTTTTACGGCTTTGGCTCTGACCAATACGATTGTTTTGTTTGTGCTCTACAAAGTAGTTAGACATGTGCAGAATGGAATTGTATTATAATGTAACTGTACTGTCTGCCCTCAAGTTGTAAAGCAATACCAAACTGTTGGTGCTATTTAAATCCTTATATAATAACAAAAGCTGGCCTGATGTACGCCTTCTGTTGAGCAGAGATGGCTATACTGGGATAAAGATCTGATCCATGTATGGTCAGCTTAAAGCGGAGCTCCATCGAATTGGGGAAGTTCCGCTTGTCTCCCTTCTCCCCTCTGCTGCTACATTTGGCACCTTTTGGGGGGTACCTGCTTTTGACTTGGTTGGTTGTGATTTAGGCCCCCTCTTCTTCCCTTGCAGCCTTCTGGCACATTTCACATGTCCCAGAAGACTGCAGCCCGTTCACAGAATGCCACACGCTTCACGCATGTGCAGTAGGAAATTGGCTGTGAAGCCACACAACTTTACTGCCTGTTTCCCTTAGTCAAGATGGCGGCGTCAGCACCCGATAGCGGATTGAAGAATCGGCTCGGGTGTGGACACCGCTGGATGCCTGGACAGGTAATTGACCTAATATTAAAGCGGAGTTCCACACAAAAATGGAACTTCCGCTTTTCGGAACCCCCCCCCCCTCCGGTGTCACATTTGGCACCTTTCAGGGGGGAGGGGGGTGCAGATACCTGTCTAAGACAGGTATTTGCACCCACTTCTGGCATAGACTCCCGTGGGAGTCTATGCCTCTTCCTGTCCCCACCGCGCTGTCTCCTGGGAACACACAGCTCCCAGGAGAGAGCGGGGACCACTAGGGACGCGCAGCGTGACTCGAGCATGCGCAGTAGGGAACCGGGAAGTGAAGCCGCAACGCTTCACTTCCTGATTCCCTCACCTAGGATGACGGCGGCAGCTGCCGAGAACCGAGCGGGTTCTCGGCGTCCCCTGCCGACATCGCTGGACTCCTGGACAGGTAAGTGGCCATGTATTAAAAGTCAGCAGCTGCAGTATTTGTAGCTGCTGGCTTTTAATATTTTTTTTTTTTTGGCGGTGTGGGTGAACCCCCGCTTTAAGTCAGCAGCTACAGTATTTGTAGCTGTTGACTTTCAATTTTTTCGGGGGGGGATCCTGGAGCATCTCTTTAAGATTTGAGATCTTCCTTGCAGCCCATTGTCTCACAGCCATCAGCACTCCACGGAGAGTAAATAGTCAAGGTCTTTGAATCACTGAATTGGCTCTACTGATGTAGGAAGCGAGAATGTTGCTCTTTCTATGAGAACGTCTTAACTATGACAATAGAGTTATAAAATTTAGCTTGGCAGTTCCCAAGTTGGACTTCATTGCGCCTAACTGTTATTTAAAGTAGAAGTCCACCCTAACCCTAAAATCCCTGCATCTACAGACCTCCACGATCTAACACTAACCTATCTATCTCTGTAAAGAAGAAATCGGTATACTTTCTTTGAATCCGATCTTCAGCGGCGGAAGCTCTGCAGAGGACAGAGCCGACAACAGCTTTGAAATGAATGGGGAGTGACGTTACCCATAGACTTACTATGGGGTTTCCGTTGTCAGCTGTGTCCTCTGCACCCACCTCCACAGCGAAGCCACAGCTCAGCGTGGGATCGAGTCGGATCGGCTTCAAAAAAAGGTATGTACTGTATACTGATTTCTTCTTTACAGGGATAGTAGATAGGATAGTGTTAGAATGTGGATTTCTAGATGCAGGGATTTTAGTGTTGGGGTGAACTTCTACTTTAACTAGCTTCACTTAAAATGCAGCTGGTAATGTAAGTCGAGCTTGGTGTATATTAGTATTAGAATTTAGTTTGCACTAGCTCAGCAGAAGAACCAATGGCAAGGGGATAAAGGTGGTACACTGCCACCTGCAAATGACAGGTCATCGTAGGACAGTCACATGTGCAGACACCACCCTCCGCCACTTTTGTCTGTTAAGAAGTCCATAAACACAAAAATGTTACTCTCAAACACTTTTTATTGTGGTTAAACTGTGTCACTAGTTGAACAGAGAGCGGATAATGGGATGAATAATGGTGACAGATGTGACCCGTTATAACTAGAGGTCGACCGATATGGGTTTTTCTCTGGCCGATGCCGATATTTAGAAATCGCGGTGGCCGATGGCCGATATATGATGCCGATTTTTTTTTTTTTTTTTTTTTCCCCCTTCATCTCATAAAATCTAACAGTTAGACCCCTTTCACACTGGGGCGTTTTTCAGGCGCTTTTGGGCTAAAAATAGGGCCTGTAAAGTGCCTGCAAAACGGCTCCCCTGCAGTCTCAGTGTGATATCCCGAGTGCTTTCACACTGAGGCGATGCGATGGCAGGATGTTAAAAAAAAGTCCTGCAAGCGGCATCTTTGGAGCGTTGTATACCACTGCTCCACCACTCCTGCCCATTGAAATGAATGCGCACCGCTGCCGAAGCGCCTGCAAAGCCGTAACTAATAAGTGATACAGAAAATTTTTTACATTTAAACATTTATTAAACAAAACAAACCTCCAATCAGTTCACTTGTATGTAGAATTTAGATTAAAAAAAAAAAAAAACTATAAATATTAAATACACAAAAATAGGTAATCAAAACTTTTGGACGAAAAAAATGGGCTAACTTTACTGCTTATTTTTTTTTTATTTCATTAGTGTATTTTTTTTTTTTTTAAATTGCGTTTGAAAGACTGCTGCGCAAATACCGTGTGACATAAAATATTGCAACAACCGCTATTTTATTCCCTAGGGTCTCTGCTAAAAAAAAAAAAATATATATATATATATATATATATATATATATATATATATATATATATATATATATATATATATATATATATAATTATAATGTTTGGGGGTTCTAAGTGATTTTCTAGGAGAAAATACAGGATTTTTACTTGTAAGCAACAAGTATCAGAAAAGAATGAGTCTTTAAATGGTTAAACTGAGAACTTCTACACACAGAGTTCAGTTTATTGATAAAAGAACCTGAAGAGATACAATGTATCTTCTTATCAGACTTGGCAGGCTGCCCAGGGAGAAGAGAATCCTCTACAGTACACAGATAACTTTAGGAAACTTGCATTGACTTCTTTTACAGAAGTTATTTGCAAGTCCCACTGAAGTTATAATCGGCTTTTTTTATCAGCACAATCGGCTAATGCCGATTAAGTAAAAAAAGCCAAATATCATCCGATATATCAGTCGACCTCTAGTTATAACTTATCTATTGGTAAAAAGAATTCGATTTTCTAATCTGACCATTGAATTGTTCCCCCTATTGTGGTTCACTGAGTTTGGGTTCACACTGTAGCGATGCGGGAATCAGCGCAATTCCACCGCCCTTTCCCGCATCACATCTCTCCCTTAGGCAGTTCACACTGCCTTCTGTGAACTGCTGTTAATGACACCCCCAGATCGGTTCACAAATCGCACTGTGAACTGTGGATTCGGACAGAAATCGGATTGCATGGGTGTTCTCATCAACGCGATAAGATTTCAGTGCAGGGGGAAAAAAAAAGTCCCTGCACTCAACTGTATGGCTGAACTCGCATTGCACAGACATCGCATGTGATCGACGCTACAATGTAAACTCGGGCTGATGGTTGTTCACAGGACCCATGAATAAGATATCCTTGGGGGAGATTTACTATAACTGGATCACTCAAGATCTGGTGCAGTTGTGCATGGTAGCCAATCATCTTCCATCTACAGCTTGTTCAGTTAAGCTTTGACAAAAAACCTGGAAGCTGATTGGCTTCTATGCACAGCTGCATAGGTCCCTCACTTCTTCTGGGTGTCGGGTCTTCTTCCATCCTGATTGGCAGGCACAGGAATGAAGGAACTCCCGTGCATGCGGGTGTTATTTGAACCCACGATTCTCTTTTGTAAAATTTGAAAATAATGCATAGGCGACGAAAATGCTGCATGCACTCTATTCCATGAAATCAGAATTTACTAATTGTAAAAACAGAACATTGCTAACAACTGCTATTTTTCTAGATCTGTGATGTAATAATTGTTGTTTCAGATAATTAATACTATATAAATGTGTTGCAGTTTATGGATTTTACCACAGACAGCTGGAGCACAAGGTTTGCACACTATAGAAATGTCTGAAATCTGGGAATTTGTACAACTTTCCATCGTCTGGCTCTGCTGTTGCAATATTACTCAGACATCTGGTTGTATAATTATCTCAGCTTCACGTGAATATCTTCTAGGTACTTCCCAGCTCCTACCATGCTAAAGCCTCGTACACACGATCAAATTTTCATCCAGGAATTGTGTGATGACAGACTGTTTGCCTAAAATCTGACCTTTAGTACGCTTCATCAGACAATTGTTGGCCAACTTTGTTGGCTGGCAGGCTAGTAAATTTTTGGTGGATGGTGAACAGTCTGTTATCAGATTTTCTTATCGTGTGTACACAAGTCCGTCACACAAAAGTCCAAAGTACAAACACTCATGCTCGGAATCAGTGCTCACCAAACACGACATTAACAGAAGGTGCCCGAAGGATGGCGCTCAAGAGCTGAAATTCCATGGAGTACGTCACTACGTCCGTGTTTGTTGGCCGACAATTGTGTACCGTTTGTATGCAAGACAAGTTCACGGCACACGCCCTTCGGACAAAAGTCTGGCGCTTTGTCTGCGGAAAATCTGATCGTGTGTACAAGGCTTAAGCCTTGCCAGCTGTGCATGCACACCTGTGACTTGTTTGTTAAAGAGAAATATGAAGTATTTTATATGCATCTTATTCATGATATTAAAATGGAGTTCCACCCACATTTTTCACTCTTCACCATGCAGCACTAATGTGCATCCTTAAAATGAATTGGCAACTTTTTTTTTTTTTTCCTGTTCACTTACCTGATTTAGGTCTATATCTAATTTCACTTGCTCCTTTAGGGGCCGGGGCGATGTACGTCATTTCCGGTTTGCATTGGCTCCTGGGAGATGTGTGTCATAAATGGGAGATCTTGGTCAGCTTGACATGGCACTGCTTCCGTAACATAAAATATTGGTTAGCTTGACGTTGTACGGCTCCAGTAACATTTAACATTGGCATCTATGGGAAATCTTGGTCAGCTTGACATGGCACGCTGACCAAGATTTTCCATAGAAGCCAATGTTAAACGTTACTGGAGCCGTGCCCTGTCAAGCTGACCAACGATGCAGCACAAATAGAAAACTGGGGATAGTTTACAGCAGGGGTCTTCAAACTATGGCCCTTCAGTTGTTCAGGAACTACAATTCCCATCATGCCTAGTCATGTCTGTGAATGTCAGAGTTTTACAATGCCTCATGGGAAGTGTAGTTCCACAACAGCTAGAGGGCCGTAGTTTGAGGATCCCTGGTTTACAGCATACCTTTGTTACATTGCACGAGGCATTAGTATTCTAGGGGTATTTTTATCTTTTTTTTATGTTTTTTTTTTTTTTTTTTTTTTTTATGTATATGTTTTATATGTATTTTTATGACTTATTTTTAAGTCATATTTTGGTCGGAACTCCACTTTAAGTTATAAAATATGTTTTTATTGTTTTTCAGTAAGGTAAATATGAAATACTGCATTACAATAGATAATATTAACTGTTTACAGCAACAGATTCGATTTGTAAGGCTATAAATGCTGGGGTATGTGGCTGATGCTCCTTAGAACTGAAAATAACTATTTGGATGAGTAGCAAAGTATCCCGAAAAGTCAAGCTGAATGTGCCCCACTACTACTGTGTAATCTTTGAGCTCGTTTTTTTTCCCCATGATTACCATACTAAAGAAAAATACTAGAATTTGCTAAAAGAAGCATTTTGTTTACAGAGCTTCATGAAGTTTTTAGATTACACAGCTGAATGTGTCAATTACTTATCACACCTCTTGCGATTTGTATGGCTCCATGTAGAGTTTTAGTTGGAGAAAAACAATCTGAAAATACAAACGACTGCTGTTCTGTCTTTTTAGAAAACCCAAACTGATATGGTTGCACCATGTATACATTATTTGTAAAATAAAGATTTTATGTGAAAAAAAAAAAGTTTCAAACTTTTAGGCTGGGTTCACCCTTATGCAAATCGGATGCCGGTTTCTTCGCATAGCAGGAGATTGTGACCGGCTCTCTATGGAGCCAGTTCATATATCTCTGCTGCCGCTCCTGTGCGTCTTTTGGTCTATTTCAGGTCTGAATTTAGCCCAAAATTCGGGCTGAGATCGAACCGGAAACGGTGAATGGAGATGCACCGGACTCCTGCTGTGAGCCCCTGTGTGTTCCAGTGTGAACCCAGCCTTAAACTGAAAACCTAAAGTAAAATTAGCACAAAAAGCATTGTTTCCAGTCGATTAAAACCTGTAATTAAAGAAGGTGTATTTAAAAAAAAAAAAAAAATGAAGAAAAAAAAAATTGCAGAGCTGTTTATCCTGTGAAACTAAGTACTTTCGTTTTGTGCAAATGGTGGCAAAATTCAATGTTAGGATATTTTCTCTCCAGATCAAATGGTATTAATGTATACAGAATGCCGTGAATCGGGAATATACCGCATTATGGCCATTAAACCATTCTATTTTCATAAAATGAATAACATTCAACCTAAAGAAAAAATAGCCTAATAACATTTGATTGTGATGGCATTCGCACAGAATAAATGTATTTGTAGTTTCACAGAACGAACAGCTCTGTAACTACCGGTATTTTTTTTTCAATTTTTTTTTTCTTTTTTTTCATACAGTCATCCCTTAACCGGTTCAATACAGGGCATTTTCACCCCCTTCCTTCCCAGACCAATTTTTGGTTTTCAGCGCTATCGCACTTTAAACGACAATTGCGCGGTCCTGCGACACTGTACCCAAACAAAATTGATGTCCTTTTTTCCCCACAAATAGAGCTTTCGTTTGGTGGTATTTGATCACCTCTGCGGTTTTTATTTTTTTGCGCTACAAAACAAAAGAAGAGCGACAATTTTGAAAAAAACACAATATTTTATACTTTTTGCTATAATAAATATCCCAATTTAAAAAAAAAACAACACATTTTTTCCTCAGTTTAGGCTTATGCGTATCCTTCTACATATGTTTGGTAAAAAAAATCGCAGTAAGCGTATATTGATTGGTTTGCGCAAAAGTTATAGCGTCTACAAAATACGGGATAGATTTATGGCATTTTTAAAAATGTTTAATTTATTTTTTACTAGTAATGGCGGCTATCTGCGATTTTTATTTTTTTATTTTTTTGTGACTGCGACATTATGGTGGACACATCGGACATTCACATTTATACAGCGATCAATGCTATAAAATTGCATTGATTACTGTATAAATGTGACAGGCAGGGAAGGGGATAACCACTAGGGGGACACGAGGGGTTAAATGTGTTTCTTGGGGGAGTGATTCTAACAGGGGAGGAGACCGATCGGTGTTCCTCTGTACTGGGAACACAGATCGGTCTCCTCTCACCTGACAGGAGGTGGATCTGTGTGTGTGTTACACACACACAGATCCACGGTCCTGCTCGGTTAACGGGCAATCGCGGGTGCCTGGCGGACATCACGGCCGCCAGGCACACGCACCGGGTCCCGAGCAACGCGGCGGGCGGGCCCCCTAGACGGCCGGGAAGCCCAAGACGTCAAATGACGGCCGCCCAGGATGGGAGATCCCATCTGCGGCCGTCATTTGACTATACGCGGGTATTGAAGTGGTTAAGGTTCGTACACACTATAATAAAATCAAGCGAGAATTTCTGTCCAAAGAACTTTCGTACGATTTTCATATAGAGCGCACTCAACTTTCTACAGACAATTCCAACCTTCTGAACAAAAATTTTTGAAGGGACAAGCTCCAAAATTTTTCTCATACGGGAACAGAACGAATGGTTTTCGCTTAACGTGTACCGTTTTTGTACGAGGAAGATCAGAAACGAAAGACAAACAAAAAAAAAGCCTATTGTCGTACGAGAATTTTCTTTCATCGCTTACAATTTGCTGTGAAACAATGAGGAAAATCACTCACCCGATTTTTCTTAGTGTGTACCCCACATAAGATTGGATTTCTTTAACTGCTGCCAAAACAGCTAGTTGCCTACAGATGGCAAAAAAACCTGACAGAGGCTATAACATTCCCTTACGCTATCCAAAATGAAAAAAGTTTGCCTTCGGTTCTACTTTAAAGCTGAACTCCAGCTTTTGATACACTTTACATAGTCAGAGGTTGTAACCTCATCAGTCCGCCTCTCTGACTCAGCCAGTCAGAGGAAGCTTTGTATTCGTTGCTAGAATACATTCCTTTCTGTGAATGGCAGAACGCCAATCAGATAGACTCTACTGTATTCCGGATATGAGACAGAAAGCCTCGGTTCGTACCCAGAACACATGTTGGTATGCTGTATGAAGCCCCGGCTACATACAGTTTATACTGCATATCCAGGGACCTCACATGTTAATGAGGGACAGAGTTCATTTGGGCCAGCTTGACTTCACCCATAGAAATGAATAAGCTGCTGTGCGCCTAGCATTGACTCAACCAGTGGCGTCAACAAGACCCCCGTTAAATCCGCCACAAGGGGTACACACAGGATTTCTACAGGTTGGAGGAGTCTCGACTTACGTATGTGTTCACTACGAATGTGAGGGATGGGGCGCTTTAAATTATTTTTTTGTTTATTATTTTTTCTTTTTATTATTTTCTTTTTTATTTTTACACTGTCCCTTCAAAGCAAAAAGTGAGGGGGGTGGGACTTTAAATGAGGTGTGTGGGATCACACAGCTCCATCTCTATCTGTATGCAAGAAAAAGAGGGTTTGGGACTTTAAATGCGGTAGATCTAGCATGGCTAAAAGATGAATCAATGTAACAAGACGTATTTTATTCATTAAACTGGCCCTTTAAAGAAAATTCTGATCACTTGTATTGCTGTCAGAAGGAATGTAAACATCCCTTGTAACAGGTACTCTTTATGGAGGGATTTGGGGTCCCTCCTTAAATCCCTCCTTTGCACCTACAAGCATTCAAAACACCAAGTTTGGCTGTTTTGAATACTGTTTTGTTTTTTGTTTTTTTTATTTGACGCCTTTTAAGTGTTCTGTAAACCGGAAGTGATGTCATGACATCGCTTCCGGGTTACTAAATCCAAGACCCCATCGAAGCCAATTACGGCTTCGTTTGGGTTTCTGGCCAGCTGGCGCATGTGCTGGCTGGTCGCTTAGGCCTCCCAGTGGGACGGGAGAGCCCGGGCAAGCCTCAGGATGGGGGTGGACATCCCCTCCTACTCCTTGGGATTACCAGCCAAGTGAGCGGCTTAGCTACATCGGCTGTTATCCCAAGAAAGCCAACCGGGGCTAAAATGTCCACAGGCTGGATACATGTGAATTAATCACATGCACGTATGGGCTGGGCATTTAGCAGCAGCGGGGGCCGTAGGTTGCTGTCCCCTGTTCTAGTGTGTCAAGTATACTAGGTATGCCATATTATTTATTTTTCTTTATTACAGGTACTTCTATAGTGCCATCAATTTTACACAGCGCTTTTACACACATTGTACATTCACATCAGTCCCTGCCCTCAAGGAGCTTACAATCTAAGGTTCCTAACCCTAACTCACATTCATACAGATTATATGCATGTTTAATAATTGTGCTAATGTGCCGCAAACTGTAGGTATTATTTTTAGCAGGGGTTTCCCGAAACCTGAAAAATATTTCAAAGTTCCTTCAATGGTGTAGCAGAGCGTCCCAGAGGGAGCAGGGAAAAGTCCTGTTCCGGGTTTTATACGTCTCCAAGGCTCCTCTCATATACGTTCAGGGATCTCTGTTCCATGGTCCAGTTCGAACCTTGGTCCTTTCCCACAGGCCAATTTAAACTCGCCTGTGACACAGCCATCGCTCTCTGCCTGGGAAACAGACAACACTGGTCTGTGAGAGAAAAAGGTTGGTAAAAAGTTGTATCTGTGGAAGCTGACCAGCTGTAGGCTTGCTCAGTTTGGTAGTTAGGGCCTGTATATATTGTGTAGTTAGTGCCGAGACACGGCTAGGTTTTTGAAGTAGTAACAAACATGTCATACTTACCTCCACTGTGCAGTTCATTTTGCACAGAGTGGCCCTGATCCACCTGTTCTGGGGTCCCTCGGCGGCTCCTCCCCGCAATAGACAACCCCCTCTGGGAAGCTCTCTCCCGAGGGGTTACCTTGCGGGCGTGCTCCCATCCATAGCCTCCGAGTGTATGACTCGGCCCCGGCGCCCGTGTCATTGGATTTGATTGACAGCAGCGGGAGCTAATGGCTGCGCTGCTATCAATCTATCCAATGAAGAGCCGAGAAGCCGTGTAGAAAGCGACGGAAATTCGGGGCTCAGGTAAGTAATACGGGGGGCTGGAGTGCCGGACACTGCAAGATGTTTTTTCACCTTACTGCATGAAGGATGCATTAAGGTGAAAAAACACGAACCATTACAACCCCTTTAAAGTGTCACGTGTCAAGCTATGAAGTAAGCTGTTGCAAGCCTTCCTGAATTAGGCGCAGGCCACCAGAGAGGTGTCGAATGCTGTATTGAATGACACCCCCAACTGTGTTTTCATGCCTACTTGAAGAAGTTTCCCAGCAGAATGTTCCGCATTCCCTTTCCTGAACACTGGTATGGAGTTCTTGCTGAGGCTTGTCTGAGTACTCTGATAAGACTCACCCCATGGTGGCTCACTGTTTATATCACATGCAGAGTGTTTAAACAGATGGAGCTTACATCTTCCCAGGTGATTGTTACCATCTGGATTTCTCCGTCACCACATGTATGTTTACATCTTCCAGTTTAGCACTGATGACGATAGGGGTTAAACAAATTTACACGTTAGACACTGCATTTATCAGATTTCTAAAATATTTACCTTATAGTAGAAAATAGCATTTTACTGGAAAACAGAAAAAAGAAAAGACCTGCAGACTCACACGTACTTAGTGTCACAAAACCAAATGGGGTTCATGTGAATGTTGGTATTTGCCAGACCAATAAAGTATATCTAAACCAAAGAAAAAAAAAAAAAAAAAAAAAAGCAAAATATAATATGTTGCTGCTTTCTAGCCCGTACAGTAGATATGATGGCTGTATTAGTGTGTGTTTGTTTTTGTTTTTTTTTCCCAGGCTTTTTTTACTTTTATTTTCACCTGGTGATTGTGCAAATAACACACTATAAGAAAATCGTACAAAAAATTACCACGTTCGAAGCGAACATACGATAATCTGATCGTTAGTACACAGCTGTTGGATAAACAACTTTTTTTTTTTTCGCTTTATACCAGGTCGTGCAATTTTTATTCAACCAGTACAATATTCGTCCGAATATACAATACGGTATATTACATCACTTGGCCCCCTGTAACACCTGTAATACCTGGCTGATCCTGCCTGGCTATACCCTCCCCCCTGTATGCTGACTCTGATATATAAGGGCTGCTGAGCCCTGACACCGTGGTCAGCGTACATGCCTCCGTCACCCGCAGCCTGCTATCTGTCTCCTGTGTCCTCTCCTTCCTCTTCCCCCTCCACTCTCTGACTGCTCGTGTCAGTGCACCTGCTGCTTTCATATTTAATATTAACAGCTCCCATCCCTTCTGTATTATAACAATAACTTCCCCTGTGTCTGTCCCCTGTGTGTATAAAAAAAAAAAAAAAAATGCTTATCTGTACCGATAACAACCACTTCAACTTTCCTTTTGGGGTGGCTACTCTTGCTCCGTTACTGTATTTATGAAGGAAGCCCATTGTTGTCAGTCAGACTGCAGGTTAAACATGTCTGCCATTGCTTACATGGGGGATAGGAAGATTAGTAGTTTACAGAAGGAAGAGAACATTGTTTTATGCTTCTAGGTCAGCTCACAGCAAGTGACAAGATCCCTGAATTTCTGGCTAGATAATCAAGTACTTTATATGTTCTCTGGAGGCCCCCATATTGGGTTACAATCACAACCTCTGCCACCCACCAGCCTCTAAAACGCTATCTAAAATCCCTTGTTAGTTACCCTCAGCCACAGTCACCTAACACTCCAGCCACAAGCCTTCTCTTCCATTTAGTTCCTGCATAGGTCCTTCTTCGTATAACCACTTAACTGCCTCCAAAAAGTGGACCTCAATGGAAGGGACTGGTGGTCTCTAGGCCATCGCAGCACTGAATTAGTGGTTTCCCTCCACCTGGGAACAACAGTGGTTTTGGACCTGTATGGGAGACTTCTAGCTAGCTTCACAAGGTAGGTACTCCACTAAGCCACACAGGTTAGGAGGAGGAGGATGAGAGGTAGAGGGGGTTTGAAATTGTTCTGAAAATGTAAACGAATGTAGCCACATCTAAGGACTTGTAAGGTAAAATATATGAAATGCTTGTTCTTGGGTTTGGTTATCCTTTAAGAGCTACGTAAAGTATGTGTATTTTATTGAAACAGCGATGAGCTATTTAAATAAAATACACATACTAACATGTAGACTTTAACTTCTGCCAAAGAATGTAAAAAAGATCATTCCATGGACCATAGGTGACAGGGGATATGTAGGTGAAGATGTGAGATTCATACAATATCAGTGTTAACATTAATAAAATGCCATTCAAAACAAGGATGCCCTGTTATAAAAAAAGAAAAAGTGAAAAAACTGTATTTCATTTCTTCATTTTACGAAAAATTGTGACAAAAACTTGCATCTACTTTCCAAAAAGGAGCTATTTGGGAAATATTTGTACTGTCCTGGCATTTTAGGGCCTCAAGAAATTAGATGGGCAGTGAGTACATCAGGATTGATCAATTTTCAAATATACAGCAGGTAAGATAAGTATTGAACACTTCACCGTTTTTTTTAGGTGAATATATTTCTAAAGGTGCTATTGACATTAGATTTTCACCACATGTCAGCAACAACCCATGCAATCCATACATACAAAAAAAAAACATGACAAATAAGTTCAGAAATTTAAGTTATGTCTAATAAAATGGAATGACATGGGGAAAAGGCATTGAACATGCAAACTGAAATGTATGTAATACTTTGTTCAAAATCCTTTGTTTGTAATGACAGCTTCAAGACGCCTCCTGTATGGAGAAACTAGTCGCATGCATTGCTCAGATGTGATTTTGGCCCATTCTTCCACACAAATCATCAAACATAAAAAACCCAGTGGTGATTAAATACCACCCAAAAGAAATATATATTTGCGTGGAAAAAAAATGATATACGTATCATTTGCGTACACTGTTGCATGACCACGCAATTGCCAGTTAATGTAGCACATTGCTGAACAGCAAAAAAAATTACCTGGTCATTAAGAGGGAAAACCTTCCAGGAGGTCAAGTGGTTAAAACTGACATGGCACTGGCATTGCTTCAGTGTGAACTGTCAGAATACAAAACAAAGCTTTTTCCCTTGTCCATACATTGGGACTGCGTTGACCAATACAGCATAATGCATGCATTTTCCATACAGTGCTGCAGTACCCACCTTAAGGCAGTGTTGTCAATAGGGAACATAGAAAACATTTGTTTTTCTGTACCCTAGCAGTGCACTTGCTTTGATCTATGCAGATAATGCAGGTCACTGCACATGGGTGTATTTTCCTGCCAGGTAGACCATATGCTGCGTACAGCTAGAAGTTAGTGGGTGTATACTACTATATGTACGTATATGCAGCTACTTGTGTAAAAATGTGCACAGTACAACTCTAAACCCCGGTTCACACATGTGCGATGCGGGAACCAGCGCGATTCCAGTGCCGGTGTTCTGTCGGATAGTGCCCTCTATCGAGAAGTGTCTGGGATGTACGGCGCATGCGCTGTATGGAACAGCACAACAGCTGATTTTACAATCAGCTGTTGAGACGGCGCCTGCGTACAATAGCTGACAGAAGAAATCTTTCTGTCAGATTGTGCCTCGCTCTGGCTAGGCTTGTTCATGTCGGTGAGGGATGGATTACTTCAAGCACTTCTCGATAGAACACCGGTCCCCGCATCACATCTCCCCCACAGGCAGTTCACACTGCCTTCTGTGAACTGCTGTTGGTGTCAATGAAAAGTTAATGACACCCCCAGATCGCTTCGCATATCGCAGTGCGAACTGTGAATTCGGACAGGAATTGGATCACATGGATCTGATTCCAGTGCAGGGAAAAAAAGTTTCTACCCCTTCTTCTTTTTTTTTTTTTTTTTTTTCCGACAACTGTAGGGCTGAACTCACATTGCACAGACATCGCATGTGATCTGAACAGCAATTCAATGCGAATCACATGCGATATCTGACATAGCATATGCGTGAACCCAGGCTGAATGCAAATTTCTGCATCCAGAGTTGTGCGCCCGTATACATACATGTGTTTATACAAGTACTTGCATAAAAATACGTATAGCAGCATACAGCCATTGACTTCTATAGGTGGCCATACGCAGTACACGTGGGCCCACGGGCAGGGAAATCTGTCAATATTTCAATGATTACAGCCATTTTCTTCAGCCCTAATTCTTATTTATGCATGTTTTTTGTATACATAAAAAGTATTTTGTTCAGGATGGCCAAATTAACAGAATATATTACTTATGTACTATGTCAGAGTGTCAGTGGTATTGTGCAATAATGGAATGTATACACAAGGATGAACTGTGGTTGAGGAAAGATACGTCAGTCATTTAAGTTGTGCACAATGGGAGGCTAGGAATACAGAAGGCAGCCCTCTGTGCGGATACATATACTTACACCTGTTTTAGTTTCAGATCAAACTCACATGCCGGCTGGCTTTAGCCCATCAGCTGCAGTAGGACCAGTCATCCTAGCAAGCTCTATAAGATCCTGCTAAAGTTTTCTGGAAGATTATCACAAATGTTGTTTCTGCTTTTGTGAATTTCATTGCCCAGATATCCCATCTATTCATATTCCTTTTCAGGGCAGTTTTCTTTTTAAGTGAGTACTTGGATTTTTCCATTGCTTTGTTTTTAGTGGAAATGGTTCTTCTCTGGCCGGAGCAGTCCTCCTGCAGGGATTGCCATATAAGGTCTCTTAACATTTGCTGAAGTATCTCCGTTAATTGTTTGATTCTGTTGATCGTCCTTTAGGAACGTTCACATTTATTTTTCCAGGAAGCCAATAAATTTGTAACCTTTTCTTATTCAGTACAATTATTGTACAAGATGAAGTAATTGTATAAAAAGTGTAACTGTCAAGATAAATACGTTGAAAAACTAGATTTGCCTTTTTCTGTTTCTAGACGGGAGCAATAGTGCACCTGAATGGTCCTCACTATAGTTTTCAGACACATTAGTCTTGTAGGGGTGGTGGGGAAGCAGGTTGAGCAGGTCAGTCCAGACCTCATTTTGCCCAGCGATACATACTAGACCTTTTGAAGATTCCAAGGCATTTTAGGTCAGCTGGTGAATATATATCCTTCCATCTGTGTTCTTTATTTACTCACGGAAAACCAGTGGATAACCACTCCTGTAGATAAGGTTCAAAGAGAGAGTCCAGCAAAAGTGAGGACATGGCTATGGCTAGGCTGCTAGTCTGAAACATTTAAGCAGGAGGGATTTGTTTAGATTTTAACCCTACTTCTTAATAAAGCCTTTGTTTTTATTAGATCCTGCCATGTGCTGACTTTGGAATTTCATGGCATACAGTATCTCTTCTGTTGCCCGTGAGAGATGCACTAGATTACCAAAAGTATTGGGACACCTTCCTTTTACATGAACTTTAACGGCATCTCAACTCTAAATGAAAGGTACTGCTTCATAGAAGATGTAATAATGTGTACAATAAGATCACACTTGCACTTGTAGATTTACAGTGGGGACGGAAAGTATTTAGACCCCCTTAAATTTTTCACTCTTTGTTATATTGCAGCCATTTGCTAAAATCATTTAAGTTCATTTTTTCCTCAATAATGTACACACAGCACCCCATATTGACAGAAAAACACAGAATTGTTGACATTTTGCAGATTTATTAAAAAAGAAAAACTGAAATATCACATGGTCCTAAGTATTCAGACCCTTTGCTGTGACACTCATATATTTAACGCAGGTGCTGTCCATTTCTTCTGGTCATCCTTGAGATGGTTCTACACCTTCATTTGAGTCTAGCTGTGTTTGATTATACTGATTGGACTTGATTAGGAAAGCCACACACCTGTCTATATAAGACCTTACAGCTCGCTCACAGTGCATGTCAGAGCAAATGAGAATCATGAGGTCAAAGGAACTGCCTGAAGAGCTCAGAGACAGAATTGTGGCAAGGCACAGATCTGGCCAAGGTTACAAAAAAATTTCTGCTGCACTTAAGGTTCCTAAGAGCACAGTGTCCTCCATAATCCTTAAATGGAAGACGTTTGGGATGACCAGAACCCTTCCTAGAGCTGGCCGTCCAGCCAAACTGAGCTATCGGGGGGAAAAGAGCCTTGGTGAGAGAGGTAAAGAAGAACCCAAAGATCACTGTGGCTGAGCTCCAGAGATGCAGTCAGGAGATGGGAGAAAGTTGTAGAAAGTCAACCATCACTGCAGCTCTCCACCAGTCAGGGCTTTATGGCAGAGTGGCCCGACGGAAGCCTCTCCTCAGTGCAAGACACATAAAAGCCCGCATGGAATTTGCTAAAAAACACCTGAAGGACTCCAAGATGGTGAGAAATAAGATTCTTTGGTCTGATGAGACCAAGATAGAACTTTTTGGCCTTAATTCTAAGCGGTATGTGTGGAGACAACCAGGCACTGCTCATCACAGTCCCAACAGTGAAGCATGGTGGTGGCAGCATCATGCTGTGGGGGTGTTTTTCAGCTGCAGGGACAGGACGACTGGTTGCAATTGAGGGAAAGATGAATGCGGCCAAGTACAGGGATATTCTGGACGAAAACCTTCTCCAGAGTGCTCAGGACCTCAGACTGGGCCAAAGGTTTACCTTCCAACAAGACAATGACCCTAAGCACACAGCTAAAATAAAGAAGGAGTGGCTTCACAACAACTCTGTGACTGTTCTTGAATGGCCCAGCCAGAGTCCTGACTTAAACCCAATTGAGCATATCTGGAGAGACCTAAAAATGGCTGTCCACTAACGTTTACCATCCAACCTGACCGAACTGGAGAGGATCTGCAAGGAGGAATGGCAGAGGATCCCCAAATCCAGATGTGAAAAACTTGTTGCATCTTTCCCAAAAAGACTCATGGCTGTATTAGATCAAAGGGGTGCTTCTACTAAATACTGAGCAAAGGGTCTAAATACTTAGGAACATGTGATATTTCAGTTTTTCTTTTTTAATAAATCTGCAAAAATGTTAACAATTCTGTGTTTTTCTGTCAATATGCGGTGCTGTGTGTACATTAATGAGGAAAAAAAATGAACTTAAATGATTTTAGCAAATGGGTGAAAAATGTAAGGGGGTCTGAATACTTTCCATCCTCACTGTATATTAATTATCCTTATTGTGCCCCCAAAAAGCCTGGAATGGTATATGTGAGCAACTTGCTGCCAGGTCCTAACACTGTCATTTGGGGGGCATACCCATAATTATTTAGAGGCCAAATTTCAGAACATTCGTTTTTTTTTGTTTTAATGCACACAACATAGCATCTTCAACAATTTTACGTTGTCCCTCTTTATATCTCGTACTCCTTAGCTCACCCTACATTGCTTCCCAATAGTCTGTCTGCCACCAGATCCACCTGGACTAGTCCCGGCACATCCAGCCACATTGCCCATAGTTTCTAAAATTTGGATGTACTTCCCCTGTGCTGAGATATAAGCTTTTCCATTCTTAACATTGTGCCTATGTTAACTATCCATTCCTTTATGGTCAGGGCATCCTCAAATTTCCAATGCGTCATAATTAGTTTCCTAGCCAGGAATAAAACTCTGTGCATAGCCTCTCTAGTGTGCACTTCCCACTCATATTCTTCCAATGCACCCAGGAGACAAGCTCTCGGGTCCTGTGGAAGAGATACTTTAAATACGGAGTTGACCATATTCACTACTCCTGTCCAGTATGTATGTAATTTGGGACAGCGCCATAGTAGGTGTATGAGGTCCCCATGATCTAGTTTACATCTTGTACAGGTTGAGTCGGGTTGTAGGTTCATCAGATGGAGTCTGAGGGGTATAGTAAATATGTAACAGGATGTATAACTGTGTAAGTCTTTGGGATACATTCAGTGAGCAAGTATCCACCACCTGAAAAATCTTGTTGCATTGCATCTAACTGTCCAACGTCCGTCTTCCATTTCTCCCTTACTGTCAGGAGGTGCTGCTTCAGAGCAGATTGTAGCAGTATAGCATAACGTTGGGAAATAAGTCCTTTGGATGAAGCAGCATCCCTAAGGATGCTAAACACTGGGGTCAGGGATAGGTGTCACTCCGAAGACCAGCCTTGCGCTGCAACTGTGTGACTGAGTTGTAAGTATTGGAAATGCATTGAGGGTGGTAGGATATAAGTCTCCTTCAAGTCAGTCAGCCAACACCTTTGCCAGGATCTTGACATCGCTCTGTAGCAACGAGATCGGGCGATAGGCCCCTGGATCTGCCGGGTCCTTACCAGGTTTTAGCAATAGAATAATGTTTGCTTTTAACATTGACCGGGGGGAGGCCCCCACTTTCCCGGGACTCATTGAAAACTTTTAGCAGGAGCGATAATAGTTTGTCGGATAACTGTATACTTCTATGGGGAGACCATCCTCCCCCAGAGCTTTGCAGTTGGGGAAAGAGCTAACTGCAGCCTGTAACTCTGCTATACTGAGTGGGGCCTCTAACTCTTTTCATTGTTTCTCTGATATTACAGGAAAAGCAATGTTCTGCAAGTATGTGCCAAGGTCGTCTTGGGTAGCTCCTATGGCAGGGGACCTTTGGTGGGAGTTCGCAATCCGTGCCAAAATATGGCTGGTTTTCTCACCCTCCTCAAAGAATGCCTGCCTGGAAAAGAATCTCTTCTTTTCGGCTGGGGAGGAAAGCAGATGCTGATAGGCAGATTGAGCAGCCTGCCAGGCCTCCCTGGCCGAATCAGAGGGGTTTGTTATGTATAGTTGTTCCATTGTCTAAACACGAGATTTCACTTCCGCCTTAAGAGCAGAGAAAGCATGCTTAACCTTGTTCATTTCAATTATCAATAGACCCCTCAAGTATGCCTTGAAGGCATCCCATTGCTGCATAATCGAGTTATCAGGGTCCTCGAACGTAAAGAACTCACGCATGCTCCCCACTATCCCGTTATGTGAAATAGTTTCAGCCAGAAGGCGTTACATTTCCAAGGGGCTCTAGGTAACGTAGCCGGTGGGGCTACTAGGAGATGTACCACTAATGGAGAATGGTCCAATACACTACGTGGTCTATGTACCAAATCGGCAACATACGGGAGCATGCTCAAATTACTCACCCCCAGGTCAATTCTGGATAAACAACAATGCGATTTTGACAAACAAGTAAACACCCGGGTTGCGATGTGGCCAGACATCCACTCAGCCCACCTCTTTCAACAACCGCGCCATGTGAGTACCCCTGGAGTGGGCAGTTGATGTCTAGATGTGTTGATGTATAGATGTCTAGCCTCAGCCGGGCTCAAGCAGCAATTAAAGTCCCCAATTACGAGCAGCGGTACATCAGGCCTGCCATCTAACAATGAGAGCAGAAGTCTGAGCACCGTCGCTGTAAAAGGCGGAGGGATATAAACACATGCCAACATGCAAGACTATGTATTAAGTCTACAGTGACTAAAGGAGTAGGCGGTGTGTGTGTGGAGTGTTAGGCTCTCCCCACCCACGAGTACTAGAGAATTCACTCTGCTGTCAAGTGAGTTTCCTGGAAGCAAAGTACCCGAGATACATTTTTTCAAACACACAAGGATCATAGTGCGTTTTAAAGGAGAGTGAAGTCCTCTAACGTTCCATGAGACAATGGGTACCTTTTGCCGTGACAGGATAAGTATGGAGTCCGGGGCACGTACTTTCCCTTGCAGCCATGGGTTCTGGGCCTCCCACCAGTTTCCTGGCCCGCAATCAGTATGAATGTTTTTTGTCCCCCAGCCAGAGAACAGCAGCCTATCCTGTAGAAGGGGATCCCCCCTATTCAAGGGTAGCAAGCAGTAGGGATGAAGTTGTACTGCACAAGCCAGAAGGCTCACTCACTATTCAGGTATCAGTCCTCTTCCTCATGTGCTTGCTGCTTTAAGGCCTGCTCATTTTATTCCAGCCACAATGAGGCTTCTTTGGCAGAATCAAAAAACTGAGCTTGGCCCCTCACGGCTATCTGGAGCTTTGCCAGGGTACAGCATGGCGTAAGATAGTTGAAGGAGCCGCAGCCGGCGTTTGACATCAGTAAATTTGGCTCTGCGTCTTTAGACTTCCTCCGAAAAGTCAGGGGAAAAAATGACACCCTGGTGCTATTGTATTGAATATTTGTCCTTTCTCATGCTTGACGCAGCACAGCTTCCCTGTCATGGTAGTGGAGCAACCTCGCTAGGATGGATCTGGGTGGGCGAGACGGCACTCTATGAGCACGTTCCACTGCAAAGGGTGAAGATGCATTCTTACCAAAAATATCAATTAGCCAGTTCTCTACAAAGGTAGTGGGGTCTCTGCCCTCCACCTGCTCCGGTAGGCCCGCTATGCATACATTGTTTCGTCTGAGCCCATTTTCCATGTCTTTTGCACGATCATTTGCGTCTCTAGCTAACTGGAGTGCAGCTCTGGTGTCCTGAGCCATTTGTGGTATCTGATCCTCCATATTACTAATCCTGCTCTCCACAGCCATGGTATGTTCCTGGATTTTTTGCCAGTCTTGTCTCAGTAATGACACATCCTCCCTCAAACCTCCAAACTGCTCTTGTAGTGTATTAACTGATGCTGTTAATTTGTTCACTACCCTGAGGATATCAGCCAGGGTGGGTTGAGCTGTGTCCTGTGAGTCTGGGTTGTGTAATTCCCCTGCCATGGGATCAGCCTGCTCCAGCTCTTCCTCCCCTCAATGTTCAGAGTGAGTGGCTGCCTGCATGCCTGGCTGCTGTTGGTGTTTCCCCTCAGAGTGGGATGGCTGCTCCATCCTCAGGGTCCCTGACCTCTTTTGGGCATAATAGATCATATCCTTGGGAGCCTTCTTGCCTTGAGGCTTAGTTAGCTTACTTGTTCTGGGTCCCAGGTCCTTCATCTTGTCTGTGCCACAAGAAGTGCCTTTCACTGAGGACGCCACGGCGCCATCTTGGATTTCCAGGCCCACGGTCTCCGTTTTGTCCTTTTCGAGTCATCCCCCTGGTGCAGAGAGCCAACAGAGGTTCCACAGGGGTCCCTGGGGTGTAGTCCTGCTCCATAGATCGGTGAAGGGTTGGTAGGAAGGCTGGGGGAGGATCGGTCACAGGGTTATTACTGGGAGCTGTGGGAGATGCATCCTCTCACATGCCTGTCTTTTTTTTTGCAAATATAATTTTTATTGATGTTTTATAAAAGAAAGAAGGGGCAAAGCCCCGAACATACCAGAGTGGTATATAAGGGGGTCACAGCCTCCCGACAGTATAGCATTACATAAGATAACATATATATATATATAGAAAGACTTAGGAGATCCAATCCGTTAACATGTGAATGCTACTAAAAGGTATATTTTCCTGTGAAGACATGTAGGAGTCTTCTAAGTAGGTTTTCTAGCTGAATTCCAAGTCTTTCTTAGATATTCATTTATTTTAATCAGAAGGTAGCTACCCAAAAGGAAGGCAGAAAAGTAGAGAAGTTAGTAGTAGATAAGAAAGAGGAAAAAAATAGATAGGAGTGAGAGGGTAGGGAAGGGGAGGTGTGGAAGGAAATAGGGGAAAGTATTGAGGGATATTGGGGGATGGGATGGGGGGGGGGAGTATCGGCGGAAACCTATATTTAAATAGATCTTTTATGTCGGAGATGTTATGTGATTCTTTAATGGTCTGGATTACCAAAAAGTGCTTTCCCTTCCTCAGAATTTTAAACATATTCCACAATGTCCAAGTTTTTGTATAACTTGCTTGTCTGTTTTGAGCTGTCAATATGAGGTCTTCCATCTTGTTAATATCTTCTACTTTCTGTAGCCACATTGAGGTGGTTGGTGGGGTTTGCTGTTTCCAGAGCATGGGGATGCAGGCTTTGGCTGCATTTATTAAGTGACGTAGAATGGACTTTTTATATGTTTTAAGTGGTATGGAGGATATATGGAGTAGGAAAAATGCTGGGTCATTTGGAATCTGAAAGTCCGTGAACTTTTGGGAGATAGAGCGGACCTTGGACCAGAAATCTGTCAATTTAGAACAGGACCAGAACATGTGAAGTATCGTTCCCACCTCTTTGCGAGACCTCCAGCAAATATTTGACGCATTGGGAAACATCAAGTGCAGGCGACTGGGTGTTAAATACCACCTAATCAGGATCTTTTAGTTTGATTCCTGCAGTTTAGTACATATTGAGGATTTAAGGGAGAGAGCAATCATGTTCTGCTTCTGTACTGTCGTAAAAGAGCGTTGAAGGTCAGTTTCCCATTTAGTAATGCATGGCAAGTTAGGCAGTTGTGGGGGTGTGTTTAACAAGGTATACATCTTAGATAGGACCTGTGGTAATGGTTCTGTGTCTACGCTAATTTCTTCAAACGTAGTCAAAGGTCTAGAGTAAGATTTAGGGTTTGGAATGGTCTGAAGAAAATGGTGTATTTGTACCGCACTCCAAAAAGGCAGATTAAACGGACCCGTCGAGTCTACTAATTCTGAAATGGAGGGCCATTTGTCTTGGATCACAAAATGTGAAGCACTAGTACAATTAGAGCTCTTTAATGATTGGAATTGTCCAGGTGTGAGTCCCGAGGGAAATTTGGGGTTCCCCAGAATCGGGGTCAGGGGAGATTCTTTAGTCGTTAAAGAAGCCTGTAACGTGGCATGTAGTCCTTGCTTAATAGTGTTGCCTATGAGGGGGTGAGATCTCAACTCCAACGGAAGGAGGTCCCAACACCACATTGCTGTCCGTAAAGGTATTTTGGTTTGATGTTGCTCTATTTGTGCCCATAATTTAGTTTCCTTATGTCTATTCCAATCGACTGCTCTGTCCAAGTGAGCTGCCAGATAATATTTCTTCGGAAGTGCAACACCTCCATAATGTTTTGGTAGGAATAACTGTGAACTCAGGATGCGCGGTTTTTTATGTGCCCAGATAAATTGCATAAAGAGATTTTGCACTCGTTTAAAGTATGTGGTGGGTATCTTAATGGGTAAGGTTTGGAATAAATATAAAAATTTGGGTAATATACTCATCTTGATTAAGTTACACCTCCCAAACCACAAATGTAACCCAGTATCCCAGTTATCCATTCATTTTTTGATCTTATCTAGTAAGGGGGGGAAATTTCACATGCCTGTCTTGGCCACGCCCCAAATTTCAGAACATTTGTGTTGGCACAGGGTCTCCAGGGTCCAAAAATATATCAACACCTTTCAAAATCCCCCAGCCCCCTCAATACACAATGTTGTGTTACCTCTGGGATGCTGCTACTAATACAAGGGTAAATCCAATTGGAGTCCAACTCTGGGCTCTGACCTCTGCCTCTTAAATGACCTTCCTCCCCTGGCAATCTCTTAATGCTGCCCACCGATGGCCCTATAATTAGGTTTTATTGCCTGGGATGTGGTGTTGGCTTCCGTATTATATGACTGGCTCTCACAGCGGTCACATAATCAGGAGCCTGTCCCGCTGGTTCTTGATCAGAAGCCTTGAACGAGGCTGTCATTGGCAGCTTGGTCAGTTAGCTGGGGGCACCCTCTCAGCACACAACCTTGTGGCACTGTGGACACAAATGGCCACTATTCATGCCGCTGTATATATGTGTTATGTATCTGGCAAGAAGTTGAGATTTATTCAGGCTGGTTACATGATATGCAAGGTCCCTTTCTCTTTGCCTCTTCTTGGGTGCTGGGAGGTCCGAGTGGTCCTCACATGAGTAGGAAAAATGTCTATTCATTTGTATAGCCCAGAACCATGAAGCTGACACCTTTTTTTATTTATAATTTTGAAAAGTTTCAACATAATTTTAGTGTCACATGGAATGGAAAGTTTGGCACTGCTGCTGTACGTGAGTCTGTAGCTGAAACATGAAGTTTAGGATCAACATCCCTGGCCTACAGGTTATAACAGGCCCAAATCACGTCAGACTAAGCAAAAATGTGTGTGTGAACCATGAACAATACATAATTTGGTGGAGAGTTCAAGCTGGAGGGTGAAGGAAGTCCGTGGCCGTTCTTTATTAAAAAAACAAAACATTAAGCTTTTTTCTTTTTTTTTTTTTTTTTTTTAAAGCAAACCTGAACTGGGAAGGAGCAATTCAGTTATGATTGCTATTACACAAAACACTTTATATACAACACTTTGTCATTAAAGCAGTATTAAACCCAAGAGAAAACAATTATTATATTGTAACTAACCAATTTCTAGGCTGCATTCGTTTTCTTTTTTAGGCTTTCTTTCTTTTGTGTTCACCAGCTAATCTGGCCAGTAAGGCTCCATGCACATTGAAGCTCATAAATGGCCGTTTTTGGGAGTTTGGGCGTTTTTTTTTTAAGAGCCCATAAACTCCCCTCTGTTATCCTATGTGTCCATGCACACATGGACGTTTTTGGAGGTTTATCAGCAGTGGAGTTTTCTGAACGCCATAAAATCGCGCTCGGGAGTCGTTTTTCTGACCACAAAAAACGCCAAATGCTCATAAACGTCGATAAACGCTCAAAAACGTGGCTCGCCAGCGTTTTTTTAACGTTTCTAATCCATTGGAGAAAAAAAAAACGTGGAAAAACCCTATTGCAAAAACGTTAAAAAATGTTGAAAGATTCACTGCAAAGCTACAGCTGTTTTTATATCATTATTTTAACGTCCAGTGTGCATGGAGCCTAAGTCTGTTGTTTTTCAAAAGCACACACTCGCCAGCAAAATGTATCAGTTACAGAGATGAGACAAACTATTTAACCCTGGCAGGGGTGCTTAAAATGACCAACTTTTTTTTATGTAAAAAAAACCCCAAAAAAGAAAAAACTGCTGTAACCAATTATAAAGTGTAAGCTGGAGTTTGGCTTCAGTTTGTCAGTGTATTTAAAGCTGATAATACATTTAACACACCCCTCCCCCCAGATTGACAATGCTGCTGTCTGTTGTGCCCCCTGTCCTCCTTCATCCAGAGTGGGGTCACTCTAATACAGTAGGTGTTTTACTGGCTAGTTCACCAAGAGAAAAGAGGGAAAAAAAGCCTTACAAAATGATACTGGCATACATTACATTGTTTGGGTTTAAAACCACTTCATTTACCACTTCATTTATTTATAAAGCCTCTGTAAGGCTGGCCGAATGAGGTGGTTAGAGGAATCCCCTCGGTGAAACTTTGTATTAAGACCAAGTCATTGTTACAGCTGATTGGGTGCAGCCGCTGCTCATTGGACAATCCACTTTTGCCATTGTTAAATGGTTTGTCTCATCCATATAAACTGCCATATTCTGCTGGAGAGCTTGTGCTTCTGAAAAACAGATCTACTGGCTGGATCAGCAGCTGAAAAAAGAAAGCCTAAAAAAAGGAAACAGTCATCACATCTAAGAACTGGTAAGCCGCAATATAATGGATGTTTGCTTTTGGGTTTAATACTGCTTTAAATTGCCTTCTGCTGATCGCTCCGACACAAGCAGCGCCAAAAGATTAGGATGATTTCCTTTAATATAGTGGTCCTAAACTCCCGTGTATTTGTAACCTACCACCACCCCTCCTGCTGCTTTAATAGCCTCATTTATCCTTGATGAACAGTTTAGGTGTGTGGAAATTTGATCTCGTTTTCCGCTGCAGCCACCGTGGGAAAGTAAACTATTTTTGTATCGCTTAACAAGGGAAATGCTTTTTTTTTTTTCCCCATATGGACACAGGATGCATGGAAAAAAAAGTACAGACTACATCACAGGAAATGACTGAAGTATAAGCCTAACCTTTTAACTGCCATAGCACCCAGGTTAACAGGCAAAGGGTCAATAGCGTTACATTTAGGAAACGTGGCTTTCCCTAAAGATGTGAGGTCGGGTATCTGATCCAGAGATCCCAGCGATTCAGATGTCAAGTGTTTGATGTGTTGTAGTCTGACATGTGCTGGGACTTATTATAAACAGCTGGAAGAAGGCCAGATATATGAGAACGTAAAGTATCCCTGTACAATATACAAAGTACATTTAGGGCTCTTTCACACAAGAATTCAGCCTGGATCCATCTGTCAGTTATTCAGACAGATGAAGACTTAACCACAATGTATGTCTAAGGCACCATGCACATCGGGCGTTTAGCCCCCCGGTGGATGGGGCTCTGGAATTTAGCTGCAGTCAGAGGGCACAGCTGCACCGCTCAGCCTTGCTGGCAGCGGCTTGTGATACCCTGTGAGAGACTGACAGCTGCTGAGGGTGGAAGGGGCTGGGCGATGCACCCACTGGTAAGTGGGTATGAAGCCTTAGGCCTGGTTCACATCTATGTGGGTTTGCGTGGGCACGGCAGCCCATTTAAATGAATGCCTGCGTTTCCTACAGAAAAAAAGGTTCATGCAGCATTTTGAAAGCGCAGTGACCGGGAAACCGCATGGTGCTTTTGCAGCATGCAATTTCTCTGTGGATTCCGCAAGCGCACTGCGTTTTTAAATGCGGTTCCCAGAAACGCATTTTTAAACAGCAGGAACATATTTTGTGTTTATGCTTTAGTCACCTATGATATTCTCCAACAACAAAAGACCATTTGGAAAACTGATGTATTCTAATCTGAACTGAACTAAACCGAAGACGAATATACAAACTGGAGTAAACCAGGGGTCTCAAAACTTTTCTAAACAAAGGACCCGGTCACTGTCCTTCAGAGTTTGAAGAGGAGCTCCAGGGTCCTTCAGAAAAAATTAAGTCAGCAGCTACAAATACAGTAGCTGCTGACTTTTAATATTAGGACACTGTCCAGGAATCCGGCGGTGTCCTCACCCGAGCAGATTTTTTAGATCGGGTATTGGGTGCTGCCGGCAGTGAAGCCTTGCAGCTTCATAGCTGGTTCCCTGCTATGCATGCATGAAGCACACTGTGCTCTGTTATTGGGCCGGCTGTGGGGGAAGCATGAGAGTCCGAACTTCTGGCTAAGTTCGCTGTGGCAAACTCGGCCGGAAGTGGGAGCAGGTACCTGTCAAAACCAGGTACCCACTCCCCCCCAAAAAGGTGTCAAATGTGGCACCGGGGGGGTGGAGGCAGACAAGCGGAACTTCCCCTTTTTCGTTGGTGAACTGTGAACTGTGGCCAGTGGTAGTAGAAAATGCCCCAGCATCAGTGGGAGCAGACAGTGTCTGTCTCAGGCTTGGTGGTCAGTGGGAGTAAAAAAATTGCATGTTGCTTGTGATTAGTAAGAGGAGAAATAGTGCCCCATCACTGGTATTAGTGGGAGGCATAGTGTCCCATCATTGTTATCATTGTAAAGAATAGTGCCCCCACTGCTGGTGTCAGTGGGAGGAATAGTGCCCCATTGTTGGTGTCAGTGGAAGAAACGTTACATCATCGTTGGTGGCAGTGGGAGGAATCGTGTCCCTTCATCGGTAATACTTGGATGCATAATGTCCCATTATCAGTATCATTGGAAAGAATAGTGCCCCATGGTCGGTGCTGGTGGGATGAATAGGGCCCCATGGTCGGTGTCAGTGGGATGAATTGGGTCCCATGGTCGGTGTCAGTGGGATGAATTGGGTCCCATGGTCGGTGTCAGTGGGATGAATTGGGCCCCATGGTCGGTGTCAGTGGGATGAATTGGGCCCCATGGTCGGTGTCAGTGGGATGAATTGGGCCCCATGGTCGGTGTCAGTGGGATGAATTGGGCCCCATGGTCGGTGTCAGTGGGATGAATTGGGCCCCATGGTCGGTGTCAGTGGGATGAATTGGGCCCCATGGTCGGTGTCAGTGGGATGAATTGGGCCCCAGGAGCCAGATAAAGGCAAACAAAGGGACGCAATTTGGAGACCACTGATATGAACTGATGTTTAATGTTTAAATTGTTTAAATGAGTTTTCATGGTGGGACCGATAACCCTTTTGTGAAAGGATCTGAAGGGCCGGTCCACATCTGTGCAGTGTATTTTACATGGGTTTTAGGTGCGTTGGCATTGAACTCTATGCATAATGTGTTTTGATAAAAGTGTATTGAAGATGCAGCAAGCAAGGGTTGTGTGTTGTTTTTTTTTTTTTTTTTTTTATTGCACCTAAAACACACAAGCAGTAAGATGATTGTCAGGGAAATAGAGATACTAAAAAGGCAAAAAGCAAAAGAAGCGACATATGGTCAAGGAGCACTTGTACTTTTGCTGGAGCAAATTTAAATCTATTAGACCCCTTTCACACTGGGGCCGCGGCCATGTTGGTGCTAAAGCACCGCTCGTTATAGCGGCGCTTTTCGGGGTTAAAAGTGCCCATGTTGCGCTTCCGAATCGCTCTTCATTCATTTTAATGGGCAGGGCGTTTTGGGTGCGCTAAATACAGCGCTCCCAAAGATGCTGGGCTTTTCGCACCACCCCAGTGTGAAAAGTCACTAAAATGAATGGGAGGCGGTTTCCAGGCGCTATTTCTAGTGCTAAAATGCCTGAAAACTGCCTCAGTGAATGTGGCCTAATAGTGCGCTTTTGTTTTTTTTTGCTCATGATTTTCCTGGGAGGAAACATCTTGAAGCCATTTTATCTTCTATGCAGACACAGAGTGGGGACTGTCTTGGCAGTTTCAATGTTCACTATGTATCTGCTATGCATAAAGGCAAAAGATTTTTTTATCGCAAAACAGTTTCAAGCAAGATAATATCTGCAAATTACTTATAATTTGCATCACATTTTTTTTTTCTAGTTTATTTGCCGATTGCCAAATGCAACAACATTTTGTAACTTTTTGTGTAGCTTCACAATTAAAGTGACACAAAACTCTGGTTAAAAAAAAAAAAAAAAAAAAAAAAAAAAAGACAGTTGTATTGAAGTAGGTATGATTAATGCAAAAAGTACATCTGTCTCTCTCAGCCTTCTCTGAATCTCCAAATTCCCCTTTCTTCTTCTTTTTTTTTTTTTTTTTTTCCTGGGGTGATACATTTGTTCTCTTTACTTAATGTTTGGAGGTCTCTCCATTGGCAACACAATCTGCAACAAATCACATTTTGAGGTAAAATGAGGAAACATTAGAACCACTTCCTGTCCTAGTGACAGCCGCTCCTCTGATTACTTGCTCGGCTCTTACAGGCTGTCAGACACGGGAAGTGATGGGAAATCTCCCCAACCATTATATGTAAGTTTAAAAATTATAACTGGACAGAAATTGCAATAAACTTATCCTGTTGTATTTATTATGTTTTTATTTGATATTGTAAAAAAAAAAAAAAAAAAGTAGAACAGAGAATTTTTCAGTGGGGACACTTGTTTCCAGTGACAACTGTCTTAGTCCCGATTCACATATATGCGATGTGGGAACCAGTGCGATTCCAGGGCAGGTTCCCACATCGCATGTCACCTGCCGGCGGTTCACACTGACATCTGCGAACCGCTGTGGGTGTCAATGCACGCTAATGACACAGATCGGTTCGCAGATCGCAGTGCAAACTATATTTTGCCTTAGATATATTTTAAGACATAACATTTTAACAGGAAAACCTAAAAGGAATATTCCACCTGCTGACTAAAAAGGAGAAGGGAGGGTTATAACCTTTGTCAAGTTTTTTGCCATCTGTGTCCCATTGAGGAGATTTCCCTTCACTTCCCGTGCCATAGCCAAAACAGAAAATGACAGGAAATCCCTGCAAAATAAAGGAATCTCCGGGTGTCACCAGAAGTAGTATCCCCATTGGAAGATTTCCCACTAATAATGGTTTGAGGACAACCCATAAATTGTGATTTTCACTTTTGATGTTAACAGGACAATTAAAGAGAGTGAATCTCTCTAACGGGGGCACAGGCAGTAATACAAACCTGAAAGATCATCCAATCTCTCTCCACTCCACTCCATCCTAAACTAAAAAAGTTTTGCCTTTTACTTATACTCTAAGCTATACGCAAGTAAAATGGTAATACAAATTTTAGATTTAAGAATGTTTATTACGTTTTTCCATGGATAGTAAGGTCCAATCAACGTTTGTTTTCAACCTCTGCAATGAGAAAATCCGAAGGATGGAAATTTTTCCTTGAACAAATGAATTTCTGATAGGAATTGTGATTTTCATTCAGGAGAACGCATTTATTCCAATATTGAATGTTAAAAGCAAACAAAATTTTGAAATACTTTTTTGAATGACGTTTGTCCAGTCATCTAATGTACAAAATATTTTCAAAGGAATGTTTGAATATCTACTATTTAGTGGTGTGTTGTTAGCTTTAAGCTGGCCATACATGGATCAAAATTTGGCCAGTTCAGCAGCCGCTGTGTTTTAAAAGACGTCGATCTACTGATTTAACTTCTGTTCAACCACCCTGTGTGATTTTAGCAGTTTGATCAGCGCTGCGGGTTGTAGGAAGTCTCCCCGCTGTCAGACTACAGTAATTCCCCCGTCCACACATTCAATGTGTCACTCAATGAATCGAGTCCGTATTTATCATTCAACTGGCTGGATCAACAAAAAAACTGACGCATCTATGGGCAGATGTAGTACAAACCAATTATGCTTTGTAATCCGATAAATATGCATTTTACTCCAATCAATTTTCTGTCGTTTGTTCAGAACTACCTTGTGATTGGTTTCAGTCGTTTTCTGCATACCACTACTCTGTGCCAACTATATTTAAATATTACATTCCAATGTGCAGATACATTTAGGGATATTTAAGAAATGTAAACCTGGGTATACTCATTGACGCAGAGATTCCTCACTTTATTAAGGCCAGGCTCTGCATGTGTGAAGTCCGGGTCATTTGTATTCTAACTTTTTTATAGACAGAGGCTACATTTTGTGAGTTGACATTACATTGATGGAAATGGATTCCAATAATGTATAGCAAGAGACACAAGGTAAATAAATAAAATAATACTCACGCTAAAGACGGGATGGATTTGATTTAAATCATAATTTTTAAAGCGCAACTGTCATCTCTGTCCCGCAGCGGCTCCTCCTCTGACGCGCTGTTGACTTCCCCGATGGTCTCATTCACTTTAATGGGAGGACTGGTGATGCGGCAGTGACACAACAAGGTGAGGGACGTGGCGGGAGCAGGTGAGTGGATGCCATGATGGATCTGAAATGACAGGTGCTCTTTAAATATAAGGACTTATTCTTGCTGGTAGTTAGAATCTTTAATATTTGCAAACAAAATGAAGGTTTCTTATTTAGAATAATAAGTTGTCAGGTTAGTAAAACAGCGATATCAGAACCGATTCAATCGTACAGTTTGTAGTGTACATAGACTTGCAAAACGATGGGATAAAGGCATTTTCCTGAACTTTGTTTTATCTCATAGTTACTGTAAAATTGTGTGACTGCATCAATGCATTGCATGTTTTCACTTGCAGAGCTTGGATTCATTGAGTGAGTTTACTAAAAATGTAAATATTTCAGAATATACAACCTCATGCTACATAACTAAGCTCCATTTCATGCTGAATAAACAGAATTATTAATGTATCTCAAATAGAAAACAATCTTTAGATTTTTTTTTTTATTATTATTTATATAAAGAAAGACCTGCAGCTGCCGTCACAAAGGTGCTAAAACCTCATGAGATAGATAAAGGGTCTATGAATTTTGGTTAGTGGGGTCACAAAGGGGAGTGTGGCACACCACACCTGCAATTTTTGGAGCACATATGCACTTTATTTGGAGCACTCGGCACTTTGGAAATAGAATGTGTTCATTCACAATTTGTTTATATGGATGTTTGAGTGTTTTTTTCATATATTTTGGGCACGTAATTCCTTTGCACTTGTAGTAAGTTGTAGGTGTGCGTTATATCTTGCAAGCGCTGTTTATATATTTATCTAAGAGACACAAGGTGACTTTAGATAGCCAGACAGCTTCCTAAAACCGACATACTGGAAATATCCATGTTCATGAAAGTCTTCAACAATTGTCCCTACACCATCCTTGAATCTGTAGGAGAAGAAAAAAATAGAGCAACCCTAAAACTATGTTTAAAACAATCACATGGATGTATTTAACCAGTTTATTAATTCTATAATATGTAAATTAACAGCAGCAGAGACAACACAGGCTCCAGTCCCTGTCAATCAGCTAGAGGGAGGAGCAGGGACATGGCTTGCCCCAGAGGATAAGAAGCACACATACAAAGGTGGCTCCATGGATCCTTGTACAGGGGATGGAGCCAGCAGAAGACTGCAGCTGGAGAGGGGGAGCTTTCCTATAGAGGACTAGAAAGTGGGCATCATTTCTAAATAGTTCTGCAGTCAAGGTGGGTGCTGAGGTGTACAGCACTTTGCAGTGTTTTTTTAAATAGAGTAGGGAAGGGTTAAAATTTCTTCTAGTTAATTTTTTTGCTATCTGTGTCCTGATGGTGGGATTTTGCCTTACTTCCTGTCTTTGACACACAATCGGACGTAAAGTCTGTACCAAACTGAAATAAATTCCCCTCTTTGGCTAGTTTACATCGGTTTATGGGAAGTTGATGCATTTTTGCAGCATGTTTTTCTCACGTTTTTGATGCATTTTCATGCTTCATGGATTTGTTTTGTAGGAGGAGGAGATAAAACCAGAATCCTACCAAAACCCCACCGAAAACACGTGTACATGCATTTTTTTACGCTTCCATTGAAGTTTGTGAAGTCAAAGATGCACCGTCCTGCATGTAAAAAACAAAAAACGGCTGCGCCTTTCAAACAAATGCACTGCAGGAAACCGCATAGATGTAAGCGGGACCTATAGGAAATAATGTTAAATGTATTGTAGGGCATCTTTGCGCTTCAGCAAATGCACTAAAAACGCATAAGTAAACTTAGCCTTAGGCAGTTTTCACAGGAAAAGATTTTTTTTTTTTTTTTTTTTTCGGTAACAGCTGAAAAATTTTGGGTTCCACATCACTTTTTGTCTTAATGACAGTGATCACCAGGACAAACAGAGGGTGAATCTACCCAGTGGGGAAGATACAAAAGAGATACAAATGTTTATTAGGTTTTTTATGTTGTGATATTTCTGATCTCCCATAGAAAGGGACCACCTTCGCTAAAACCAATTAAAATATAAGAGGACCACACTTGTCAAAAACAGTACCCATATACGTAATTAGTGCCATGTGTGGTTCTTGAATTGTAATAAGGTATACCCTTTTCTTGGAAACAACATCCCCCAAATATGCATATACACAATGTTGGTTAGAGAGAGCATCTCCAAAATATCATATAAGCAAAAGGGCATGTAGAAAAATATTGAAAAAATTTGAAGATTGTGCTACCACCAATTATAAACAGTGCAGCAATATTTTCTTTTCCAGGTCAATACCCATCCTGGAGAATACTGTTCTGCTGCTGGAGTAGTTATATGAACAGAGTACTGCTGTTATTGTATGTATATACAGTACATGCTATTAATCATTAGCTTTAATGGCGATATAGGATAGTTATGGAGATCCTCAAGGAACAGCTGAAAATGGGGTTAATAACCTTGTTGCTGTTGGATATCTAAAAGATTTGACTCAAATATCCATAAACATCAGATCTTCTGGTCTTAATACCTGGATTAAGATGTCACCATCGATTGTTTGAGAAAGTAGCAGTTCACCCACCAAAAACATTATGCATACAGTGACTTCCTGGCCCACGCTGTCCCCTCAGTGTACTCTACACGAGTTTTAGAGGTCAGTAGGTGGGTAAGGCAGAGGTCAGTGGAAGGTAATGCAAGGTTCAAAGGTTGGGAATAAGTAAAGCAGCGTGTGCAGGGGTATGTAGTAGGGATCGCAAAATGCAGAGATCAGGAATAAGTAAGGCTCTTTTCACACGGGCGCTCCGATCAGGTCCGCCTGTCAGTTTTTTAGATCTGATCGGACGCTCCATGCACCTCTATGGAGCGGCAGATGTCAGCAGTGACATGTCCGCTGACATCCGCTGGTATTCGATTTTCCACCTGTCTGGAGAATCGGATCGGATGAAATTGGACAGGCGGTCCACTTACATCCGATCTCCATAGAGGACAGCGGGGCTCTGACAAGTCTGTCTCTGCACAGTGAGTAAAGACGGACCTGTCATCCGCCTGCTCAGCGGATCGATCCCTTCTGAGCAAAGCGGAGTCCGTACATGGACAAGCCCGTGTGAAAAGACCCTAACACAACGTTCAGTCGTAAGAAATCTGTACTACAACACGTTTCCTGTGCATACAGAGCAACAAATGACACCATGATACTAAATGATCAATGCACATTTTATGCAGCTGAAAAACGCAAGGTGCAGGTTGGAATGTTATCATGCCTTTAATAGGTATGGGCTTACAGTGCTTATTTTGTTATGGTACTTGCACACGGTATGGACATGTGATGGTCAGGTTCCTGGTAGAAAACATTGATATATAAAAAAAAAAAGGATGGGCTGTATAATGCGTGTATTTGAGTGTACACGCACATAAAAATTCTTCCAGCTTTTCTTGGGGCCTGTTGTATGCACGAACTCCCGTAAAATGCTAAACAGCAAAGTGGATTGTTATATTTTTACTGATCTATACACAGCACAAGTTTACATGTCTGTATGTACAGGCTCATTAAAAACAGGCTGCATTTAGATCCGTAAAAAAAAAACAAAAAACCTGAATACCAAAAGACATGCCATTTTAGGCATCCATGTGCAAGAGACCTTAGAGTTGTATGATGTAACCACAAGAACAGGCATTTTGCCTACTTCTGGACCACCTGCCATGCAATGTACTGCAAACGGGTGGCCCATACAGGGAAAGCAAAATACTGATACATCGCTGCCTTTTTCCATGTTTAGGGTGTGCACCTGCATGCCCCCATCACCGTCACCCGCTGTGATTGTACACAACAGGAGTTTGTCAGCAGGTCCTGGATAATGATTCATGGCTGGGTCCTGCTGATCGGCTGCATCCAATCACAGCCCAGAGCACTGTGTTGACAATCAACACAGGGCTCTATACAGAGGGAACAGTCTGTTTCTTATCCCTGAAAAGGGATAAAAAAACAAAGAGATTATTAGTAAAAATCAGCACATATAGCACACATTATACATTGTTAGGCACACAGTTAACCGTTACAACAGCGAGTAAAAAATATTATTTTTTCTTTCTAAATTTTCAGTATTTTTATTTATATAACAAGAATTAAAAAAACTAGCAGTGATCAAATACCACCAAAAGAAAGCTCTATTTGTGTAAAATAAATGATCTAAATTTCATTTGGGTACAGCATTGCATGACTGCGCAAGTACCAGTTAAAGTAAGCAAAAATGGCCTGGTCATGAAGGGGGTAAAACCTTCCGGAGCTGAGATGGTTCAAGTCTAAACCCTGCTGCTATGAGCAACATTTGAGATGCCTGACAGCCACATGTTGTCACAGTACTTTGTATTGGGACCACTGCTGTGTGGTGATGGGGTCATGGCTGTACACACTACCTCCTTGCTAGTAGCAGGAAGTGGTTGATAACAGCAGACTATGGGTTAACCAGCATTGCGCCCAGGGGAATGAAAGGACACCAGATAAAACAATAATTTCTTTTATATAGCAGAAGCTGGGTTCACTTTGTGCTGAGTTCACAATGCTCTCTGTATCCAGCCACCAGAATAGTTGCATTATTGTGGTCTGCATGTGACAGTTGAAGGTCCTGCCTATTGTGTGGCCTGTGCTGTGTTCTGCTAAATCTGCTTGTTTGTGTATTTTCTTGTGTATTTCATGCAATCTTATTGTAGTAGAGTATAGCTTTGTGAATCATTAAATATAACCAGTCAGGAAAGTGTCTCTGCTGAAACATACACAGTGATGCCGGTTTTTCCTTGTAGTAGCCATAATAATAATTCTGATCTGCGTCAGTTCTACAGTTTCTGCTTACTAGTAAACTGGGAGGAACTGGGATATGTATTCTACCAACAAAGATGTGTCTGGACATATTTCGAACATAATTGTATAATAAGGCATTGGTAAAGTTTATTTGGATCTTACGTAATACTTTGGAGGAATAGAAATGAATTATCTCTGGTGTATATTTGTAGGAAACACTGCTGCCTTGCACATTGCATGGTGTTGAATAATAATTGGTTTTTGAGGGTTAGAAGAGTTACGTGCTGTAGAGATATGGGACATTCCAGAAATCCGGTGAGCCATGCAGGCAGTGATTCTGGCCTCTATTGTAGGGAGATCTCATTAATTTAACAGACTTCCAAAGTTCCATAATGACATGGACGGCAGCCACCGCTTCACTGGTGTATGTTCTGGCCAGGAGATGGTAATCTTCGAGAGACACTTGTTTCCTAGCTAAACATTTCTCTTTGTATTTTTGTACATAATATATATTCTTGGCACTAGTAGACAACGTACCTGAAAACAACATATTAAACCTTTTTAAGGTTTGGGAATGCAAAAAGGTTACAACCATATATGGGTTTAAAATGAACCATGGCCTTAAAGCCCCTTTTACAAGGACGACAGTCTCTACCACCCTCTTAAAAGCAATTCATGGTAGATTGTGGGTGGTAAAGCAATGGCTTCCAGGCATTTAGGAGGTGCTTGTTTCTGCCAGCCCTGGAATGTATGTGTGGAGTACCCTGATGCAACCGTGTGGTTTGGCTTGTGGTTGTGGCACAGTCTTATTGACCTCCATGAACAAGTTTGACAGGCCATGTCAAACTCAACAAGCCTAATTAAATCTTGAAGGTGCCACCCCCTTGGTAGGCATTAGGCAAGCAGTGGGGAGAGGGAGGTAAAAAGGCAGGTTGATCTTTTTTACCCCCATTTGCTAGCTGGCAACTCTAATAGACATCAGTGTCGTATGAGTTTCATCTGTAATTAAGGACCACCTTGCCACTTGGTTTTATGTACATTGCTGGTTAGCCTAAGGCATTTGGGAGAATGGTTTGGTGGTTTGGGAGAATGGTTGGTTTTTTTTTTTTCAAATAAAACATCCTCCGTATGCATTTGGCCTCTGCATCCTTTTGTTTGTGATGGCAGATGGAAAATATAAGCCTTGCTAGGTGCAACCTGTGGACTCTCCACCTGGATGTACATAACATACTCTTGGTACGCAATGAGTTAAAGGGTAGTAGTGGGAGTTTCTAAGTGAAATCTGGATGCTTTGCCCTAAAATATTACAAGTAATTGTGTTATAAAACCGTATTTTATCAGGACTGAATATGTCCCTCTAACCAGATGGCTAATGTAAGTGGGCTAATGCCAGAGCCTGTGCTGTTGCACCCAGTGGAAGGGCTTGTGAGTAAGCAGTTCTAATGAAATAGTCTTCCCAGAACCTAAACATAACCACTGAATTATAGACTGAATCAAAGGCTCATGATTTCTGAAATCTAGTTGTCAGTCTCCTAGTGCTATGTATCCATAAGGGGTATGCTCCATGTATAACCACCAGGTGTCATTGCTGGCATTTCTATACAGTAATGTGTAGGCATTGTGCATATAACATTCAGTTAGCAAGTTGCAACCATATAGGCAGTTCTTTCCATTTTAATATTAGTCAGAACAAACTCTGCAACCTATTAAGCAGCTTTATATTTTTGTTAGCAGTTAAATATATTTTTATTTTTTAGCAGGGAAGATCAATTGCTTATGTTTTCAGAATGTTGAAAATTTGTTGAAATATAAAGTACAGTGCTTTCTGAACAAAGAAGCTTAGCTCTACCTCGGCTCCTGGCTATTATCATGCAACAGGCAGGAGTAAGGCTATGCAAGCTGAAATGCGTCAGATTTCTGCTGTATACTGGGACACTTTATTTTTATTAAATGCTGTGTATTATGTATAGACTCCAGCATTGACTTTTATTTGAATACAGTGCTTTCCGCTCATATACACGCAAAGACTAGGACTATAGTGGCAATTAAACCAGAAATGTAATGATTTCAGTGTGCTTCAGATGAGATAATTAACAAATGGTTTAAAGTAAACCTAGTGCACACTAAAGTATTTACGTATACAGAACAAGCACTTTTATCTCTGTTTTCTCAAAGCATTCATAAGAAATTATTTGTCAAATTATACAACACAAGCATCTAAATTCTAGCTCTTTTCCTATATATGTGCTGCTCCCTTTACACTCCTTTTGGTGCTCATTAATGCTGTCAGTGTGTTATCACCAATTGCTCCCCCTTGTGAATGGACTCTCACCTTAGAAAATGTGACCTCGCAATTAAGCTTGGTCAAAGTAAGCCTGTTTGCCACTCCCAGGCTTTGGCCAAGATGTCTTATGCTTTTCCCAATATGGGCCACATGTAGGGGGACTCATTATTTTATTAACGTTAACCACGCCGTTTGTCAGTGTATTGAGCAGTGATAAATTTATCACTGCTTAATAAACTGACATCTCAGTGTTTCTGTGTATTTCTGGTACTGTAATCTCGTAAAGTCTCACGAGATTCCAGTATCAGGGGCCGTTCTCCACTGTTTGAAGTGTTTGTAGATCACGTCACTCCTCCAAAGGTGAAGCGATCTACACCGCTTCATAAACTGGCATCCAGAGGAGAAAGATCTCCACTGTGAATGCCGGAGAACGAAGCAGTAAATAGATTTCACTGCTTCATAAACGGACACCTTGGTGAGAAATTGTCAAATTTCACAACACAAGCATCGAAATTCTAGCTTTTCCTATTACTTTTTAGACTATCGGCAATCTCTTGATCTTGAAATTACAGAATCTTTGAATCGTATTGCTAGCGATGCTCAGATTGGCCATATTGATAATTAAATTTAGTAATTGAGTGTAGATTATTTTGGTAAATTCTTGTAAGTTAAGACACCTGTAAAAGGGCTAAAACTATTGGCTGAAATAGTACAACAAGCTGACAGTGAGCACAATGAACATGATTGCACTTGAAAACCATTGTCATCTCCATTGTTCAGGTTGGAAAGTTTCAAGAAGTTCTTGCTGAGCATTAGGTGTGCTACAGTTCTAGGCATGGGCGTCCGCAGGTAGGGGCAAGGGGGGGGGGCGGCCGACCCCCCCCCCCCCTGGAATTGACAAGGGTCTGCAGTGGCCGCGTCTGTAGCTGTGCCGGCTCTGTGTTTGTGCGAGTCGGCTCCACAGCTGCTGCAGATCTGTGTCATTGAGCTTACAGAGCCCTTTACTGCCACCTCTGGCTGCTTCCTGTATGTGCGCCCATCGTGTTTGCTTTGCTGCCTGTTGTATTTTCACAGGGACATGTGGAAACAGGACTTGGGAGAAGGAAGACCAGCTTACAAGTGGGGGCTGTACAAGTGAAGGGAGGAGGCTGTTTGTGTACAGGGGGGGGGGGGGGCAGAGCTGTGTGTGTGTGTGCTTACATATGTGTGTGTGTGTGGGGGGGCCTGACATATATACAGATGAGGGGGGCAGCTGAGTGCATACACTTATGATCAGTGTAGGGGGGTGCCAGATATAGGAAAGATCAGATCATATCATATGTCCTATCCTGTCCTGTATACAGCTATATACACCCATCTTTCTTCCTGTATTCTCCATCATCACTCACTGCAGATATACACCATTTGTCCTGTATATATAGCTGTATACAGGACAGATGATGTATATATGCAGTCAGTGATGATGGAGGAATGCAGAAAGGAAGATGGGTGTATATAGCTGTATACAGGTAGCTGTATATACCCACCTTCCTTCCTGTATATAGAGACCTTCCTCCATCATCACGCTTTATGTCATAATGACTAAGCCCCTCCCCTTCATTACATTGCCGAAAAAGGGGCGGAGCATGGGTGACCTACAATGATGCCCCCCTGAAAAAAGTTCTGCGGACGCCCATGGTTATAGGACCTAAATTCCAATAGGATTTTAGTTTGACTGTTAGACCCGTGAAAGTGTATTCAAATTCGTAAGCTATGGGCCACTAAATTGTGCCTTATTGAAATCCTGAATGAGGACACCACCCAAGGTGTGTAGTGAAAGAGGGATCTTCCAAGTGGTGGCTGTTCAGAAAGGAAAGGCCAAAGACTGTGGAGGAGATTTACTAAAACTGGTGCACACAGAATATGGTGCAGCTGTGCATAGTAACCAATCGGCTTCCAACTTCAGCTTGTTCAATTAAGCTTTGACAATACAATCTAGAACTTGATTGGTCACTATACACAGCTGCATCAGATTCTGTGGCTGGTTTAACAGGGTCATGGTAACAATTGACATTTGTTTCTGTATTCCTCTATTAATTCATAACGTGTATCATATTAATATGAACACCTTTGTTCCCTAAACCCAGTTCCTCTTTTCCATGCTATTGTTAATAAACTTCTCGTTATTTCTGGCCACATAATGGTAACTGATTACTTTTACGGAGCACACCGTAACTTTATCTGTTCGTGGAAACAATGTCTGAATATGCTTTCAGATCTTCGTGGTGATATGGTTCATTTGCCATTCAAATAGGCCAGTTTTAATACTGTGAATTCAGTATCATTTGATTAAAGGCACTTTGTTTAGACACAAACGTGTTGTTTATGGTGAAAAATACAGGGGTTAATTTTATATATTAAAATCCTAGATATGCTTGGTACATCTTTTGTTACTTTTCTTGTCATTGGAAAGTAAGAGGCTGATTCAAAAGCAACATTTGGAAATGAGTAATTGTAGGTGTGAATACCTGAGCAATTACAAGTGAATCCAGGGCCATCTTAAGAGCATTATAGGCCCCCGGGCAATACAGTGCACTGGGGCCCTGTCTACACTACACTATATCCACTGACCACTACACTACACACCACACTAACCTACCTGATTCCTATACTGACCACTACACTACACACAGACTACACACTGACCTCTACACACCACACCACCCTACCTGATTTCTATACTGACCACTACTACACAAACTACACTATCCACTGACCACTACACAATACACTATACACTACCTACAGATCACTACACAATACACTACATACTGACCGCTACACAGTAATCTAACCACCGACCAATACACCACACACACACACACACACACACACTACACTATACACACACTACACACACACACACACAATACACTATACACTACACACAACACATTACACTATACACTGACTTTATGGCTGCTCCCTCTCCCCAGACCATATCTACACCCCCCGGGCCAGCAACAAAACTCACAAGTGAGTCTCTTACCTTTTTTTTCTTTCATGATCTGCTCTGCCTCTGCGCCGCTGCCTGTCACACTGCCAGACTGCCTGCCCCAGCGGGGACATGATCGGTGACCCGGAGAGGAGGAGGAGAGGAAGAGAAGAAGACATCGGGCACAGACTGCATGTCCCAGCAGGGACATGATCGGTGACCCAGAGAGGAGGAGGAGAAGACAGCGGCCACAACTCAGTGAAGGCCAGCCCCGCTCTCCCGCGATTGAGGACAGGCCAGCCGCACCTGCCACACATGACCCTGAGACTGGACATGGCGGCCTGAGCGCGGGGTCACAGAAAATTGGAGCGAGGGTGACACATAGATGCTTGGCTGGGGTCGCTGGGCAGGTGGGGCCCCCAGGCAACTGCCCAGCGTGCCCAATGGAAAAGACGGCCCTGAGTGCATCTAAGCAGTGAAAGTGCTCATCAGAGCATATGCAGGAAAATCTTTGATTGCTCAGTCATTTTGTCAAAATCCTGGTTAATCCTACAGTTCACTGTCCCCCTCTCCTTTTCTGAGTCCCCACTGCAGCCTGAGATTGTGTAGACCAGCTGTTGACATCTACTGCTACTGTTACTGTTGTACAAGGAGGATTTGGATTTTGTGGGAATTTCAGAGACCTGGTTCAACAGCTCTCATGATTGGCTTGCAACCATTCTAGGGTATACAGTGCCTTGCAAAAGTATTCACCCCCTTGGCATTTTTTGTGTTTTGTTGCCTCACAACCTGGAATTAACATGGATAGTTTGAGGATTTGCATCATTTAATTTACAGAACATGCCCACACCTTTGAAGATGTGTGTGTGTGTGTGTGTGTGTGTGTGTGTTTTTTTTTTTTTTATTGTGAAGCAAACAACAAATAGGACAAAATAACAGAAAAAGTCAATGTGCATAACTATTCACCCCCTTAAAGTCAATACTTTGTAGAGGCAACTTTTGCGGCTATCACAGCTCCAAGTCACTTTGGATAAGTCTCTATGAGCTTGCCACATCTTAGAATTGGGATTTTTGCCCATTCCCCCTTGCAAAACTGCTCCAGCTCCTTCAAGTTGGATGGTTTGCGCTTGTGAACAGCAATCTTTAAGTCTGACCACAGATTTTCTACTGGATTGAGGTCTGGGCTTTGACTAGGCCATTCCAACACATTTATATGTTTCCCTTAAACCACTCAAGTATTTCTTTAGCAGTGTGTTTGGGGTCATTGTCTTGCTGGAAGGTGAACCTCCGTCCTAGCCTCAAATCACACAGAGTAGTACAGGTTTTGCTCAAGAATATCCCTGTATTTAGCCCCATCCATCTTTCCCTCAACTCTGGCTAGTTTCCCAGTCCCGACTGCTGAAAAACATTCCCACAGCATGATGCTGCCACCACTATGTTTCACTGTGGGGATGGTGTTGTTTGGGTGATGTGAGGTGTTGGGTTTGAGCCAGACATAGTGTTCTCTTTGGCCAAAAAGTTCAATTTTATTCTCATCAGACCAGAGCACCTTCCTCCATACACTTTGGGAGTCTCCCACATGCCTTTTCGCAAACTCAAATCGTGACATTTTTTACTGAAAGTAATGGCTTTCTTCTGGCCACTCTGCCATAAAGCCCAACTCTATGGAGCGTATGGCTTATTGTTGTCCTATGTACAGATACTTCAGTCTCTGCTGTGGAACTCTGCAGCTCCTCCAGGGTTACCTTAGGTCTCTGTGCTGCCTCTCTGATTAATGCCCTCCTTGCCCGGTCCATGAGTTTTGGTGTGCGGCCGTCACTTGGTAGGTTTGCTGTTGTGCCATGTTCTTTCCATTTGGTTATGATAGATTTGATGGTGCTCCTAGGGATCATCAAAGATTTGGATATTTTTTTTTTTTTTTTATAACCTAACCCTGACTTGTGCTTTTCAACAACATTATCCCTATGAGTAAGCACTTGTTATGAGTGCGAAACGCGTAAATTGATCTCTGTACACTTCTGCTGTAGTGCTTTGTATATTTCTGTGATCCAGCTTTTTATGAATAAAAGCACTTATCAGACCGGTGTGCGGCTTCCAGATTTCCTCATCCTTCCTTGCTTCATCCTGCATCAGCCAGCACCTGGGGACTCTTCTCCTTGAAGGATTTATAGTTGTTTCTGTTTCCATCAAATTGAACCTACCTGAGCGGTGGAATCTTTTTTTTTTTTTTTCTACATTGTCCCTTACTTGTTTGGAGAGTTCCATGGTCTTCATGGCAGTGTTTGGTTAGTGGTGTCTCTTGCTTAGGTGTTGCAGCCTCTGGGGCCTTTCAAAAAGGGGTGTATATTTAATGACAGATCATGTGACAATTAGATTGCACACAGGTGGACATCATTTCACGAATTATGTGACTTCTGAAGGTAATTGGTTGCAGCAGAGCTTTTTATGAGCTTCATAACAAAGGGGGTGAATACATACACACATGCCAATTATCAGTTTTTTAATTCTGAAAAATAGTTTTATGTATATATTTTTCAAATTTTTCCTTAAACTATTGTGTTCTGATCCATCACATATAATTCAGATTAAAAAAACATTGAACTGGAGGCTGTATTGTAACAAAACACAAAAAATGCCGGGGGGTGAATAATTTGCAAGGCACTGTACCCCTTATCAAAGGGATAGAAAGGGTAAAAAAGGGGGAGGGGTATGCCTATATATCAAGAATAATGTACAAGTGAATATGAGAGATGACATCAATAAGGGAGCTAGAGAGGAGGTGGAATCCTTATGGGTAGAGCTCCAAAGGGATGAAGCTAAGGGGAAAATAATACTGGGAGTATGCTATAGGCCCCCTAACCTGAGGGAGGAGGGGGAGACTAATCTCCTATCACAATTTGGATTAGCAGTAAGGATGGGAAGTGTTATCATAATGAGGGATTTTAATTATCCAGATACAGACTGGGTGGAGGGAACCACGCATTCGTCTTACTGACATATAATCACACACATAGGTTGGACTTGATGGACTTGTGTCTTTTTTTTCAACCTCACCTACTATGTAACTATGTACTGAGTAGGCTCCAATTTCAGTTCCCTTCTAAGCTGTTCATTTGCTCCTTTTTAACTATCTGTGCAGCCCATGTGACTATAGAGTCACACATGTAGGTGTATACACAGTGGTAAATGTCCTCCTCCCTCCTCCACCATGTTATTGCAAAAAAAAATTCAGATTTGTATGAAGCTTTAAAACCCTTTGGAAAGGGATACAGGGTTTTGGCTCAAAATGAGGGAAGTATTTTTACAAAAGATGGATTTACCTGAAAGCCCAACTCTGGGCAAATAATAAATTCTCCCCTGCAGTGAGGCTGTGTCTGCAGTACAAGGGTATTTGCTCATTCATGTCTAGAGGAATGATAAAAGGAAATCTACTTACTCTATCCTTCGCTGCTCCCTGCAGCTAGACCTTTCCCTGCAGCTTCTGCACCTCTGCGATCTAGTAGTCTAGAGTCCCGGCAAACGACAGCCCACTGTCTGAGCGTGGGAGAGTGCCGACTGCAGGGGGGAGCGGAGGATCAGGTAAGTAAAACGGTTTTTCCTCTCCCCTGGACAAAACAAGCGGACATTGCTAGCTCTCACCGCCTCTCTGTTGCTGATGTACACCTTGAGTAAGCTCAGACATGTTGCGTTAAGGCAGACAATTTATTTTGAATGGGCTGCTAACATGCCCAAAGATGCATATTTTAATGCACATGCAACTTTTTTTTTTGCATAGTCCAGTCCAACACACTGCACAGATGATTAACATCTGTACACTGTGGGTCATTAAATAGCAAATGTGCTGTACTGCGCTGGCGTCCGTTGGGGTGCCATTCAAAAGAAATAACATCACAACACATACCACTTTGTTTCATGTGCCACTATAACATGCAGTAACACGTGGGTTTAACCATGCAACCGTCTTTTTTTTTTTTTTTTTTTTTTTTTTTTTTTTTTTTTTATATTAAACCCCTTCTTGCCTAGTGGTGAGTTTTCTAAAAAAATTTTGATGCCCACCCAGTGGATCTAGTGTTGTCCAGCTTAATCCCTCTTTAGTTGCAGCGCTATGTTTTGGTGTGACTTTATTGGTGATGTGTTGCTAGTCCCGTTCCCTCTGCCTTAACCACTTCAGCCCCAGAAGGATTTACCCCCTTCCTGACCAGAGCATCTTTTGCGATACGGCACTGCTTCGCTTTAGCTGAGCTGACAATTGCACGGTCGTGCAACGTTGTACCCAAGCAAAATTGATGTCCTTTTTTCCCCAAAAATAGTTCTTTCTTTTGGTGGTATTTGATCACCTCTGCAGTTTTTATTTTTTGTGCTATAAACAAAAAAAAGAGCGACAATTTAAAAAAAAAAAGCAATATATTTTACTTTTTTGCTTTAATCAATATCCCCCAAAAAATATATTAAAAAAAAAATTCTTCCACAGTTTAGGCCGATATGTATTCTACATATTTTTGGTAAAAAAAATCGCAATAAGTGTATATTGATTGGTTTGCGCAAAAGTTATAGCGTCTACAAAATAGGGGATAGGTTTATGGCATTTTTATTATTTATTATTTTTTTACTAGTAATGGCGGCGATCTGCGATTTTTATCATGACTGCGACATTGCGGCAGACAGATTGGACACTTTTGGCAGTATTTTGGGACCATTGACATTTATACAGCGATCAGAGCTAAAGATAGCCACTGATTACTGTATAAATGTCACTGGCAGGGAAGGGGTTAAACACTAGGGGGCTATCAAGGGGTTAAGTGTGTTCCCTGGATGTGTTCTAACTGTAGGGGAGATGGGCTCACTACAACATGACAGGGAGCAGTAAATCCCTGTCATGTTGCTAGGCAGAACAGGGAAATGCCTTGTTTACTCCCCGTTCTGCCTCTCTTCACCGCAATTGCTGACTGCCGGCGAACATCCTTGCCTGCTAGGCTGGAATTCCAAAGGGACGTACAGGTACGCCCTTTTGCCTGCCCATGCCATTCTGCTGACGTAAATCGGCGTGTAGCAGTCGGCATGTGGTTAAGGTTGCATTCACACCTGAGCGTTTTCAGTTTGTAAAACACCAGAAAAAATGCCCAACAAGCAAAATCCCCTTCATTTAAATGGCCCCTGTTCACATCTGAGCATTTTGTAGCCTGAAGCCAAATACCTGAAGCTCAAAAAGGTACATGAGCTTCTTTTTGGGCAGATTACAGGCATTTTTCTGCTTTTTACATTGGCGACCTTTTGACCTGTGCAAAATTGCGGAAAAAAAGCATGACTTTCTGCCTGAAAATGAAACTCTCAGGTGTGAATGCAGCCTTACTGAATGAAATGCTTTACCACCCTTTCACATGCTTGCCTGGGTGAATTGATGTGGAAGGGGATGGGACCATTTAGTTAAAAAATAAATAAATAAATGAAGAAAAAAAAGAGTGCTGTATTTGAGGCTGAAGATCCACTTCAGCATGATGCTGTAGTGTAAATGGGCCCTAAATGCATTTCCATACTAGAATTTCAAGTCTGCAGTGCAAAATGTAAAAAGTCTCATTCATTATTATGACACGCTTCTCTTGTAGGATGTAAATTTTAAGGCCTATGGGCATCAAGTTTCCCACAACCAAGACTCTGTGCCAGTTAAAGTGGATGTAAACCCAATTCATGACATTTGATCTGGGCACATATATCTGTAGTGTTATCTTTCTCCAAAGTCCTAAGTCCCACCCGTGTCTTTATGCTGCCTTGTTTACCTTTTATCAGCATGATAACTTCTGACAAGTTCTCAGAGACAGGAGATAAAAGAAGCTGAACATTTGTGTCGGGGAGGTTGCTATAACTAGATTAGCAGAGAGCTGGTCTAATTACAGCACAGCTCTGCACATTCCTTCCTTCCTCTGCCTATGTGGAGAGAGGGGGGTGCCTTTCCTCCAATCAGCTGTCACACAGTGTATGCCAAGACTCCATTCCCACAGCTGAAATAGGGAGAAAAAAATGTAACACAATGTATACTTTCTAAACAGTATATAAAGCTGAAGACAGCAGATATACAAATAAAACTTATGTAGGTTTTACATTTACTTATGTAGATTTGTTTCATCTCTTTTTATCTTCTGAGGCTGTTTACTTCACTGGGTATAGGAGAGAGTTTACATCCAGTGTTAATTTTAAAAAAATCTCTAGTCAAAAGCACCTTTTGCTTACTTAAATCCATGGTTACGTTACTCTCTATGTCCCAAGTCTATCTTCTAGACTGCAGAGTAGGAGGGTCCTTCTTCAGATGTCCACATTGCTGTCTGGGTAATGCAGACACTTCGAGCAACGCAGTTTTCTCAGGCATCAGAAGATGTTACAACAAGTGTACCGGTCGGCAGCAGGCACAGGCTGCAGTGCTGGGTCACTGGTCTCCACTCCCAGAGGTGACTCCAGTGAAGGACATAGGATAAGGGACTTAAATTGCAAGTAGATGGGTTCTAAAATTGGAAAAAGACACTAGGACTAGCAGTGCCTTTAGATCTTACTCTGCAGATATACAGCTATTAGGCTGGAGGCACAGGAGTGCCTCCCATACCTGAAAGTGCACGGTTATAAGAGGAATTCCAGACAGTGCACACTGTTCATGGTATGCTTAAACCCATTTCATGCTGCTGCAGCAAGGGTGTACTGTGGGTTTTGTGTGGTTAACCCGTGGTTTCCTATAGTTTTTCTATTATGTCCCACGCAGCCCTTAAATTTTCCACTCGCATTTTGCAAGTGGGAAATTAGGGCTTGCGAGCGTGGACTGCCTGGGAAAGGGGGGGGTGAGCACCGCCGGCAGGAAACCATTGTTCCAGCGATTACCCCGGGGAAAGAGTGTGGAGGAAGAGAGCCGCCGGATCACTGAGTGCGGATATAGCCCGCCGTAACAGCTTACATTAGAATTGCCGTCTGCTTGTGGTTACACACAGCCTAGCCTCCTGACCTGCGCCTGTGATGGACACAATGCTGGGATGTGTTCTGTATATCACAGACACAGGTCAGGAGGCAGAGCTGTGTGTAACCATGAGCAGACGGCAATTCTAATGTAAGCTGTTACAGTGGGCTATATCCACGCTCTGTGATCCGCCAGCTCTCCTCTTCCTCCACACTCTTTCCCTGTGATGATCCGGCCGCCCTCTCTCTTCCTCTGCACAGGTGAGGCTGCAATGGTGGACACAGGTGAGGCTGCAATGGTGGGCACAGGTGAGGCTGCCCTGATGGGCACTGATAAAGTTAATATTTATTTTTGTAACTTAATGCATTAAACAATTAAGTGTCATTTCATGAGATAATTTATGAGGGTGGAATTGGGGTCGGTGCAGGGTAAGGATTGGGTGGGGCAACTGGTGGCAAGTAATCCTTAAGGCCTGGCTGGTAGCTCAGGACTTGAAATTTTGAGCCCTGGTCCCTTGTTTTTGGCTGGTTTTCTGAAAGCGCACCAAAGATGCAGCATCCAGAACTTTCGGTGCGCTTTCAGAAAATGTGGGAAATAGGCTATGGGAAACTGCAGGTTTCTCTCTCTGTGAGATGAGGGGAGAGGAGTCTGTGATGGAGAGGAGATCGGCCCCCCAACAGTCTGAACTGGCCCCCTGTTTAAAAAGTTTGAGGACTCCTGTTTCAAGGAGTGATTTATTATATTGTAAAGTGAAATGGAAACGTTTTTTTTTTCAGATTTTTCCTGCATATGGATGGAAAAATTAAACTAAAGTGAATACAGAAGACCTTCATATTGGTCTACACTGTAGTAAATTGGGCCCCTAAACATTTTTTTTTTAAGGATTGGGAGCAAGAAATCTGACTTTTACTTTGCCCATAGATGTACTTTAATTTTGCAAACGGGGGCTTATATTTCTCAGTTTTGTTTCACCAATGGCATGTATCACAATGGGGATTTTGGCTACTTTTTTCAGGTTTCTCTGTGTTTTCATATTCCTCACATTTAAATAAAGCTTTTGATTTCCTCTTGGGTTCTGTGTATCTGTCAGATATAAACATTTCATATCTCATAACTTGCTGTTCTCAAGACTGAAATTCTCTGTTTAGAAAAGTGAAAATAATCATATTTTTCCCAGAGAGATCATCAGCACAAGATGTAACATGCACCTAATAAAGCGACTTTCTCTAAACCAAATCAAAAGTACCAATCAACTATGGGGTCCCTCATCTTGAATGGCACCCAGTGAACCTGCATTGCAGTGCACCATAACGCATGGTGATGAACTATTGTGGGGTTTGTTATGTTATCTAAAAATGCAGCAGGTACTATTTTACATATCAAAAGAATGGGCTGCTCTTATACACTGTATGTTAGAGGATCTTTGCTTGCCACCCCCCCCCACCCTTTTTTCCCCCTGACAGCTTACAGGGTGGCCTGTTGCTTCCATTTCCCGATAGAGACCCACCCTAAGGATCCAGTGTTGTCCCGCAGAGATCCTCTGGTTCTCTGTCACCTCTCGATCCCACAGCGACATATTACTTACAACATCATCAAGAGGTCACTGACTCTTCCTAGTTCAGCTGGCATGCCTCCTGATGATGAGGTGCTAGGTACGCCCCCTCCTCCTTTTGTGAATTATTATTATTATTATTATTCAGGATTTATATAGCGCCAACAGTTTACGCAGCGCTTTACAATATAAAAGGGAGACAATACAGTTATAATACAATACAATAGGATTAAGAGGGCCCTACTCAGAAGAGCTTACAATCTAATAGGGTGGGGCAGGTGGTACAAAAGGTTGTAACTGTGGGGAATGAGCTGGTGGAAGTGGTAGGAGATTAGTTGGAGACGTGATAGGCTTTCCTGAAGAGATGAGTTTTCAGGGATTGCCTGAAGGTAGCAAGAGTAGGGGATAGCAGGAGAGATGGAGGTAGCGAGTTCCAGAGGATGGGAGAGGCTCTGGAGAAATCCTGGAGACGAGCATGGGAGGAGGAGATGAGAGAGCTTGAAAGCAGGAGGTCTTGAGAAGAGCGGAGAGGTCGATTTGGGTGATATTTGGAGACAAGATTAGTGATGTAGCTTGGGGCAGAGTTGTGAATGGCTTTGTATGTTGTGGTTAGAATTTTGAATTTAATTCGCTGGGTGATTGGGAGCCAGTGTAGGGATTGAAGTAGAGGGTTGGCAGACACTGAGCGGTTGGTAAGGTGGATAAGTCTGGCAGCAGCATTCATGATAAACTGAAGAGGGGATAGCCTATGGAGCGGTAGGCCAATGAGAAGGGAGTTGCAATAGTCAAGGCGAGAGATAACAAGGGAATGAATGAGGAGCTTGGTGGTTTCATTTGTTAAAAAGGGCGAATTTTAGAGATGTTACGGAGGTGAATTCTACAAACTTTTGACAGCAATTGGATTTGAGGCTGAAATGACAAGTCAGAGTCTAGGATTACACCTAGTACCCTGGCATGAGGGGAGGGACTGATGGTTGCATTGTTGATTTTGATGGAAAAGTCATGGAGGGGGGGGAATATTAATAGCTCAGTTTTAGAGAGATTTAGTTTAAGGAAGTGGTGCGACATCCATGCTGATATGTCAGTTAGTAAGTTAGTAATGCAAGAGGAGACTGAAGGAGTGAGGTGAGGAGTAGACAGATTTGGGTGTCATCAGCGTATAAGTGGTATTGGAAGCCGTGGGCAGTTATTAAGTGACCAAGGGAGGAGGTGTAGATAGAGAAGAGAAGGGGTCCAAGAACCGAGCCTTGGGGGACCCCCACAGAAAGGGACAATGGAGAGGAGGAGACAGAGTTGTGGGTGACACTGAAGGAGCGCTGTGATAAATAGCCAGAGAACCAGGATAGAGCAGAATCTCGGAGCACTATGTCTCCTGGGATATGTGACGTGCATATCCAAGGAGGCAAAGGGAGGACAATGCACGTCATTTGCCTAGGCAAATGATGTGCAAAAGGGAGGGGGGGCAGGGACGTACTTTTTTTATTTTATTTATTTTTTTTTTTTTAACAAGCAACAACAAAAAAAAGCCAGCCCTAATCTGGTAGCGAATGGGGTAGATAGATTTAGTGCATTACATCAGATCACCCTGGTGAGAATAAGCCCTTAAAGCAATAATACTTGCCTCTCCTGCCACCAAATTAAAGGAAATCCTGGCTGAAGGTTCTTCAGAAATTGACGGTTAAGGGAGTGTTGATCTCCTGGTCTCCTTCTACACTTAGCAGTTCTTTTCTGTGGATTTTTGTCACTAGTGTGTCATTTAGACCCCTTTCACACTGGGGCGGTTTGCAGGCGTTATTACGCTAAAAATAGCGCCTGCAAACCGCCCCTAAACAGCCTCCGCTGTTTGTTCAGTGTGAAAGCCCGAGGGTGCGTTGGCAGGAGAAGAAAAAAAATCTCCTGTCAGCCGCATCTTTGAAATCAATGGGACAGCGCGGCTATACCGCGGTAATACCGCGGCTATAGCCGCGCTATACGAGGGGTTTTAACCCTTTTTCGGCCACCAGCGGGGGGTTAAAACCGCACCGCTAGCGGCCGAATACCGCGGTAAAACAGCGCTAAAGGATCAACACTCCTGGAAGTCTTGGTTTCTAAAAAGACTTTGGACGATTTCTCTTCATTGGAGCATTGAGGGTGGTCAGAGAGGTATTTTACAGGGACATTTCTTATTGGCACTTCTATTTAGGCGACAGAGTTGCTTTAAAGGCAAATTTCACCTGTTTTTCGCCTTTTTTTTTTTTTTTCGAAATCCCAACTCCCCTATGTGCCAATATAGCATTAATGTACTTATTTTGCAAAAATAAAACAGCTTTCCATTAATTCTACACGGCTTACCTAACTCTCTTCATGGCTGTTTAAACACACTGCTCGATTACTTCCGCCTTACTTCCTGGTCAGACTTTAGGTCATGACACAGGAAGGAGTTGACCAGCTGAGGGTAAATGATGCAGTGTGTGTTAATGAGATCAGCTGGTCAACTGCTTCCTGTGTCATGACCTACAGTCTGTCTAGGAAGTAAGGCAGAAGTAATCGAGCAGTGTGTTTAAGCAGCTATGAAGAGAGTGAGGTAAACTGGTGTAAAATTAATGGAAAGCTGTTTTATTTTTGCTAAATAAGTATATTATTGCTATATTGGTACAGAGGGGAGCTAGAATTTAGAGGGAAAAAAAGGTGAACTGAGCCTTTAAACAAACTAGTCATGACCATGACTACAGTAGGCATCAGGGTAGGGCAGCATATAAAGCCATACTGGCCCAAAGCCATACTGCATAAAAGCCAATTTTTTACATTTTAGAGCTTAGGCACACCCTCTCCCAAGAATCCAGTGCTGTCATAGGGGAATTGACTTGCTTTTAACATAGATGGATGATGTTTGCAGAGTAGTAAATTCGGGGAAGCTGACAGTCTTTAATTTCATCTGCTGGTTTGTGTTTTTATTCTGTGTGACTAGTTTATTAAAAAGCCACCCCCACCTTAAAATATTTCATTTATAGGTAGTCTGATGGGCTGAATCAGCAGCTGTTGTTTCACATGCCAAGTGGACTCTAGTCAAAAGATCTCCTTGGCAGGTGTGATGGTCTTCGATCTCAAGCACAAAAATCTTGCCACCAGAGCATCCTGGATAGAGAGAAAATAGGTGGCTTTTACTCTCCAGAATTTTGGTTTTGGTTAAACTGATCCTTTATGGCAGGGGTAGGCAACCTCGGCACTCCAGCTGTTTTGAAACTACAAATTTCATAATGCCTCTGCCTCTAGGAGTCATAACTGTGATTGTCAGGGTCTTGCAATGTCTCATGGGACTTGTAGTTTCAGCACAGCTGGAGGGTCGAGGTTGCCTACCCCTGCTTTATGGTTGTGGTCGTGACAGACTTGCTTTAAAGCACTTTAAGCCTAGGATCACATTGGAGCGGTTTGGCATGCGATTTGACATGTCAAATTGCATGGCAAATTGGCAGCAATTGCCTGCAATTGCACAGTCTGAATCGGTGAGACACCGCATTTGCGGCAACCCATAGATTCCCAAAAGTAGTTTGTGTACTACTTTTGGCGACTTCAGGGTGTGATTTCCATAGACATCTGTGCAGCAACCCACGCAGATGTCTCTGAAATTGCACCCAAAGTAGGGACTGACATGCGGGAATGAAATTGTGCGAGTTCAGCTGAACTCGCACAATTTCATTCCCGTTGTCAGTGTAAACCTGGGCTAAAGCAGCTTTTTCTGTGATGTGTATAAATATCAGTCTTCCTATACATATAGCACATTCTATCAGAACCATTCTCACTATGAATGCATTGAGTAATGTGCATTGTGCTTACACCTTCCCATGTGGTTTCAGATGTATTGAAATTGAGTTTTTGCATGTCGATTCAGTTGGTTTAAATACTACATCCAAGATGCAGCTTACGCAACTTTTTAACAAGACATAACAAAAATACATTTAAAGTAATGAATTGCTATGTCCTTGTGTTTTACCTGCATTGCCAAACAACAAAATGTAAGAAAACACATTCATTAATAAACCCTTAATAAGTGGACCTCCAGGAAAATTTTTGTGGTGTGAGCAATGCAATATAAAAATTAAAGTGAATGTCCTCCCTTTGATATACCCACTCCGGGTTCAGAACAGACACATCCAATCCATGTTCTCTACATTCTTACACCAAATCAGGATCATCTTCTCAAAATTCACATGGTCTCATAAACTGGTTAGGCTTCGACATAACATACTTAAGCTGCCCAAGTCTGAGTTTGGTCTGGTGCTGCCAGATATTTCTCTCTACCATGCAGCCATCCTTGTGAACAGAATTATAGATTTCTGCAGACAAACACTAAAAACAATGGGTAGTGTTGGAGCACTCCTCTATGGTGATCCCATAGGGTGCTGACAGTATTGCACCAATTTTACCCAACAGTCCCATTACTGACATTGTGAAGAAAGGACAGGTAACATATTTAATGTATTTTGTAAATGCCACCAACTCCATGCGTTTTGGACAGCAGTTAAACTTGGGGCCCACAGATTTCTGGATACATTATGATCTGGTCTTCTTTCTCGACCATTACAACACAATGTCTTGCCAAATCTACAAAATCTTTACTTGTCTACTTGGCCAACGCAGCTAAAGACTGCATCCCCACGTTGTGGTGTCAGCTGGAGCCTCCAACAATAGCACAATGGTTTTCTAAAATTGAATGCTATAAAAATATATGGAAGACCTTATCTTGGCGCTGAGAGGAGTAGATGCTTTGAGACAGAGATGATCCTATTAGCTGGACTTTATGTCCTCTCTGCAATATATCAAACTCATCTCTTTGCAAGTACAGCTAGATAACCACTGGTCAAAGCCTCTAAAACATTGACAAGTTAAGACCCCTCCTCTCCCTTCTTTGCCTCTTATTCTGCAGAGTCCTCTCTGTTCACTAATGACGTGGAACATTAGAGAGTTTATGAAACCCAGATCCTTGATATGAGGGAGAGGTGAATACACTTTTTAGTTTCGAAATATACAGTATTTTATTGAAACGATGCCAAGTACTGTTCAACCCACCAGTCAACACGCCAACTTATTTCAGGTATGTGTGGCTATTTCTCTATTGATAAATATCCAGTGTGATGTCATGGTTGTGCTTTACCAGATGTGCTTTTATAAATAAAAAAGAATAAATCCTTAAACCTGAACTAAAAGAGGACCTTGCTCTTTTGTATGCAATGCGTATTTAGCTTCTCTAATAAGTGTCCTTGTATGATATGAAACAAACATATTTACCAGTCCAAGTCTAGCATTGTCTTCATTGCAGCCAAAACTCTCCTTGCAATGCTGTGCTTCTGTGTCATCATCTTGAATCCCCTATTAGCAGCCACTTGATCCCATGCATGTGCAGATATGCAGCAAGTTCTAAAGACTCAAATCACACCCATGATCAAAACAGAGAGACATTTCTTCAGATACTTAAATACAGCCTCCTGAGATGTAGAATGGGTATATCCCAGGAGGCTGCAGTAGTTGATCACTACGTCACCCTTGCACAGGGGAGGACTCAGGAAGTGGGAGGCAACCCCACTTTTAAATGCCACCTGTCTGGCCACTGTATATACTGCACGTACGTCCTCCCACATCAGTTACTCTTCCCTGGAGCATGCAGTAGTGCAATCTTTGAAAGTTTCATAGTTGATAAGGTTGAATAAAGACACTAGTCCATCCAGTTCAACCCCTGTGGGTGTGTTCATGTCGATAATCATTTCCAATATCCCTGTATATTGTGTTTGCTAAGATGCACATCCATTAGTCTATTAAAACTATCAATACTTCCTGCTGACACCACCGATTATGGAAGAGTGCAACATCCTTATCTCCCTGACTGTGAAAAATCCCCTACGCAGTTTAAAGGGGTTGTAAACCCTCGTGTTTTTTCACCTGAATGCATCGTATGCATTCAGGTGAAAAAACTTCTGACACTGACCGGCCCCCTTTGGTTTACCTGAGCCCTTCGTTCTCTCGGCGGAGACGAGCTGTACCTCTCTGCTCAGGGTTCTCGGCTCTTGATTGGATAGCAGCGCAGCCATTGGCCATTTTATATGATATGTATGTTTGTTTTAAAAACAAAAACACAAGGGTTTACAATCACTTTAAGGTTAAACCGCTTCTCCTCCAATCTCATTGTGTGGCCCCGTGTCTTGCACTCTCTGAGACTGAATAGTTTCCTACCTAAACAAGGATCACCATTAAGATATTTGTAAATCGCTATCATATCTCCTCTCAAGCATCTCTTCTCCAGGGAGAATGTTTAGTGTTTGTTGCTTGCATGCATATGAGATAATAAAGAATGAACAAGACACCAGTATTGGATCAACTTAGGCCACGGCCCGGTTTATTGGTTTTCAAAAAATATTTAAGTATGTAATAAATAAAATGTATTTCATCAACTAAATTTATCAACAAATACTGATAAATTAAACAACTCTCAGCTCAGACACTGAGACTCGAGCTGACTCAACCTTCAGTTTAACATTTCCTTACATATCCCCTTTAGCTAAATTAATCGAAAGGGATTCACCACATAAACCGGCCGCGATGGGGGGGGGCTCTTTGCGACGTCGTCTTCCCTGGCGACTGGCCAAGAATCCTGTCAGCTGGCCCCTTATATAGGCACAAAACCCGCTTCTCGAATTTTCTAACGGTCATATGACTTTAATGACCAGTCATAACTCGACCTTCTGACCTTCCAGAACCTTCCTTACCACATGACTTAAACTGACCAATGGATAAACACCTATTAAAAAACCTTTAATCTTAGAGTGCCGACGTCACGGCCCCATAAGGTAAAGGGGGGCCTAAATAAGGGTAACCCCCTTTCCCCTCCATTTTTGGATATGGTCCCTTATATATAGTTTACATACTATAAATATTAGACTGACAAGCCTGTAGTTTCCAGGAATCTATCTCTGTCCTTTGTGTCCGCTGGACACTGTGAGTGGCCCTGGTATCATGTGATCAATCACAGCGATCACAATAACAGTAGTAAACAATTGCTGTCATTCATGGGTCTATTGCTTACTACTGTGATCCGTGGTATTGGGTACAGAGATCACTTGGTACAGGGACAACTTTAGTGACACTGTACTGCTCTGGTGACGGTATGTAAAAAAACCTCCACGCCTGTCCCTGATCACTGCCACATCGCTAACAGTTTCTCTGATCGGTAACAGGTGTCCCTGATCACTGCTACACCTGTCCCAATATCCCAAATCTCACCAACCCTAGTGCCACCAGACCAGTATACGCCAGCAACAGTGTTCCTTATTACCACCACACCATTTGCAGTGTCACCACAAGAATGTACGCCAGCAACAGTGTTCCTGATTGTCGCCACAGCAGTCCTAGTGTCACCAGACCAGTGTAAGTCAGCAGCAGTGTTTCTGATCACTGCTACACAAGTCCCACTGTCACCAGACCAGACCAGTGCAGCCAGCTTTAGCGTTCCCAATCACTTCCACACCACTGCAGTGTTGTCGCTGCCTGTATTAACCCTGGCCTGTTTATTTACCACGTTGGCACCTGGACCAATCGTTTGCCTGTTTGCTGACCATGTCTCTGCCTGGAACATGAAATGACCCATCTACTTATCCCGCTGACTATGTTCCTGTGAGACACCAGTCAGAACCATCCCCTGTGGACAACTGCACTCCTGGTACCAGAGGAACTCTTTTATTTATCCTTTCTTCAGCCTCCTTTACTTCCTGGCCAGTGAACATGGCAGCTATGTTTCAGTAGGCTAGGCTTGCTTGGCTTATAGGAACTGGGACTGCTACAGGTGATGCTGCACTAATCTAAATTCCCTGATCACTTGTACAGAGGCGACCATTACAGTACATTGGTTTTGATACAATTGGTTGATTTCTGTGATACAAAAGATACAATGTCTGGTACATAATCCTTTCATACACTGAAAAAGTCTTATGTGGTTTCACCATACTCGGGAGGACTAGTAGAATGAAAAAAGTGGGCATTGATTAAACTGCCCACAGCATGGGATTGTGGCGGTCAAAAGAAATAATAAAAAAAAAATTTTTGTTACTGCCCCTTTAAATTGACAAATCTGACAGGCATGTGGATTCCAAGCGGGAAAAACGTGATACTAGGTGGGAAAAACACGTGTATTCCGGAACGATACACGTGTTTGGGGGACTATATAAGACTCTTGCATCTAAGCTCCAGTCACAGTTGACCCCATAGTGGCTTGGCGAGCTGCCCTCTCCTCCCACCCTGTCGCAGCACCTGTTATGTGGTTTGTCACCCTTGGATCAAGGGGGGACATTTGCTGAATGTTTCTACTTCTGGTACTCGCTCGAGTTCTATAACTGAGTGAGACATTGATAGATGTTTTTAATAAAAATAAATAAATAAAAAGAATTTGAAATAATTTTATTTATTGATGAATTTAATAAAGATAAGGATTTATAAAGTTTGTTTATATACCAATAAAGGTGCCGCAGCCATTTTATCACCATTTAAGAATTGTGTGTGTGTGTGTGAATTATTTTCTTTATATAATATTCTTTTGTACAGCCTACATTCCCATGTGGTTTGGGTTGTAATTCAAAGTATACCCATGCTGTGTTTGAGAGATCTTATTCCACATTTTCCAAAAACGTTTGGCAAAAAAATTAAGTCTTCAAAAGACTCACCGTGCCTTTATGCTCTCCAAAATGTGGTCATTTTTGTGGGTGTGTCAACTGTCCTGGTTCTCCAGCAGGGTGGATAAAAATCGATGATTTAAAAAAATCAAAAAATCCGAATTTTTTTTTCTTTTTACTATTGCGGGTTTCCCACATCCAATTCACATGTCAGGAGATTGTGACAGACTCTCTCGATGGAGCCGGCTCACACATCTCAGGAGTGAATTGCACATGAGTCCTGTGCATCTTCTGGTCCGTTTCAAGTCCGAATTCAGCCAAAAATTCGAACTGTGAGCCGCTCCGTTACGGCATTGTGAACCCAGCCTTAGAGAGCACCTGTCTTTTCAGATCCATCATGGCAGCGGGCATCCACTCACCTGCTGCCACCATGTCCCTCACCTTGTGTCACTGGTAAATGGGACTGTCTGTGAGTCAACAGTGGGTCAGAGGAGGAGCTGCTGCGGGACAGAGATGACAGTTGCTGTTTAAAAATTATGATTTAAATCAACTTGATTTAACCACTTGCCTACTGGGCACTTAAACCCCCTTCCTAACCAGACCAATTTTCAGCTTTCAGAACTCTCACATTTTGAATGACAATTACTCGGTCATGCAACACTGTACTAATATGAAATTTACGTCCTTTTTTTTCATGCAAATGGAGCTTTCTTTTGGTGGTATTTAATCACCACTGGGTTTTTTATTTGTTGTGCTATAAATGAAAAAAGACCGAAAATTTTGTGAAAAGAAAAAAAAATGCATTTTTTTTTCGTTTGTTATAAAATTTTGCAAATTAGTAATTTTTCTTCATAAATTTTGGCGAAAATGTATACTGCTACATTAAAACCCAAATCAGTGTATATTAGTCTTTGTGAAAGTTAGAGCCTACAAGCAAATCACTGAAAATTTATCGCACCTGATGGCCTATCATTTCTTGAGGCCCAAAAATGTCAGGATAGTACAAATACCCCCCAAATGACCCATTTTTGGAAAGTAAACATTCCAAAGTATTTTGTAAGAGGCATGGTGTGTTTTTTGAGGTTGTCATTTTTTTCCCCACAATTCTTTGCAAAATGAAGATTTTTTTTTTTTCTCACAAAATTGTCATATTAACAGATTATTTCTCACACACAGCATATGCATACCACAAATTACACCCCAAAATGCATTCTCCAGAGTATGGCGATACCACATGTGTGAGACTTTTTTACAGCCTAGCCACATACAGAGGCCCAACATGCAGGGAGCACCGTCAGGCATTCTAGGGACATAAAATACACATTTCATTTCTTGACTACCTCTTACACTTTTGAAGGTCCTGGAGCACAATGTCAATGGAAACACCCAAAAAATGACCCCATTTTGGAAAGCAAACACCCCAATGTATATTCTATGAGGCATAATGAGTCTTTTGAACATGTCTTTTTTTTTTTTTGTCCACAAGTTTTTGGAAAATGTGGAAGGAAAATAAACCCCCCCCCCTTTTTTTTTCTACACAAAGTTGTCAATTTATACAATATTTCCAACACATAGCATGTATATAGCAAAAATTACACCCCAAAATATATTCTGCTACTCCTCCTGAGTATGGCGATACCACATGTGGGATTTTTACACAGCCTGACTACATACAGAGGCCCAACATGCAGAGAGCACCAGTAGGTGTTCCAGGGGCATAAATTTCAAATCTAATTTGACTACCTATTGCGCTTTTGTGAGGCACTGATGTAGCATGGATGTGGCACAGATGAGCATGAATGAGGCATAAATGAGCCATGGATGGGGATGGATGAGGCAGGAATTGGCACAGATCAGAGCTGTGGGCACTTCAGATCCAGCCCACGGTGCGTGGGAGCGCGATTCTGGGAGGATGTCATAGTACGCCCTCCCAGAGTAATCAGACCACGCTGTAGCCATCATTTGGCTCTGGCCTGGTCGGTATTGGGTTAAATCAAATCTACCATGTTCTCCAGGGCATCTAAAAATGTGATGGTTATATTTGATGTGTAATTTATGCCCCTGGAACGCATGAAGGTGCTCCCTGGATTTTGGACCCCTCTATAGAACTAGGCTGTGAAAAGGTATCACACGTAGTATTGCCATACTCAGGAACATAGCAGAATGTATTTTTGGATGTAATTGTAAGTATGCCAATGCTGTGCGTGAGAAAGAACTTGTTAAAATTGCAACTTTGTGGAAATAGATTTACTTAAAGTGATTGTAAAGTCTCGTTTTTAGAAATAACAAACATGTTATACTTGCCTCCAGTGGTTTTGCATCCTGGATGGTCCTGTTCTCTGGTCCCTCTTCAGCTCTCCTGGCCCCTCCCCCCTGACGAGTGCCACCACAGCAAGCAGCTTTCTATGGGGGGCACCTGAGCCGAGCCGCAGCTCTGTGTGTCCATTCAGACACAGGAGCCCCAGCTAGACCCTGCCCCCCATGTATAGTACTACAATAATGGGACTTCTGCCCCGTACACACGATCTGAAAATCGGACGACAGATCGACTTTTTTCGCTTACTAGTTTCAAGTAGAAATTGAATAGGTTACTAAAGTCATAAAAATTTCTCGTACGACAGGAAAAAAAAAAAATCGGAAGTGATGTCATGTGTTGTGGTGTATTTGTATAGGACAACAACTGTACTGACTAAACGAAAATCGTACGATCTGGTATTGTACGAGATAAATTTTCTCGCTTATCGGATAATATCCGATGAACTGTTGGGATTGGCTATCGAAAGCTCTGTGCTAACGATCAGATTATCGTACGATCGAATCAAAAGCGGTATTTTTCGTACGATTTTCGGATCGCGTTTACGGGCCATTATTCTTCCATAGACCTGATATCTCTACTAAACCCTTTAGTGAATTATGTCACGTTGAATTGAGCGTGTAATTCCCGTGTTCTGGCAGATTGAGACAATCACAGTAACCTAAATTCGCATAAATATGCATAAAATGAGAGCCCTACGTAATTGATTTTTGTGCTGAATTTACATTTTTACAAGCTGTGACATAGTAAAGAATGCTGATTCAAGTCTTACTGCAAAGAGAATTTTATTGTAATCTATTACTCTTCTTAAATGCCGGAAAGTTTTTTTTTTTTTTTTTTTTTATCTTTTTGTCAGCTATTGCTAAATTCTAAATATAAAATCAGGAATTTGTTTACAGTAATAGAAGACATCCGATGACCAAAGAACTGGTTTGGTCTCTGCTTGTCACTTACAAAGATACACATAACAAGGGCGTAACTATAGCAATAACATGTGATTGCAGAGCAGACAGTGCAGGTGGTCCATCACACAGAGATAAATCATGACTGAGATGGCTCTTCCCCCTGGCGGTCCTGTCAGCTACACACCATGTGACTTCTGTTCCAATGATGGCTTAGGGGGCCTTGTAGACAGATTACAAGACAAGACTCCAAGCGTTTCTCCGGCAGATAAGTGATCTTCTCAGATTTCTGGATTTTTATTAATATACCGGTATATGTGTGTATGAGTGTAAGTTCTTTGGACAACAGGAAATAATGTGAATGGTTCGCTCTTCTTTCATAAAGTGCTTTATTTTAGGCTTTTTTGCTATTTCTGTCAGTAGCATGACACTACTTCAGTAACTTTAGCGTTTTTAGAGAGTAATACGCTGGGGCAATAAGTTTGATTTGTCTATGTAGTTGCATATAATACAGGGGATAATACCGCACTGATGCCCAAGGTGATGGTGTAGCAGCCAGCACAACAATAATAAAAAATAAATAAATAATAAAATAAAAAAATAAGTGCAGCGCTAATGGATGAAAACTACCTCTAACCAAACAAGGTGCTAGTATACAGTGCACCTGGTCAATGCTAACCAGGTCAATATAACTTAAAGTGGAGTTCCACCCACTTTTTCAACTCTTCAGCATCCCTCACTAAACTGTGCACTGTAAACGAATTGGATATTTAAAAAAAAAAATTTCTCAGTACCTACTGTATATCTGCTGTATTCATTTTTCACTTCATCCTCCCTGGCCGTGGCCCATCGCATCATTTCCTGTTTGCAGTGCCTTCTGGGAAGGGGCGGCAACTTCCTCTGACACTGCCGTTGCTATGGAAACTTGACCTGACACCTATTACACTGCTTGTGCTGCACTGAGCATGTGCGAGATCTGCAAGGATGAGATCCAGGAAGAAATACAGTCTGGCTTCAGATGCCAACACTTAAGATGGCCACGGCCTTCTGTAAGTTTATAAAATAAACTACTGCTTTAAACTAACAAAACAGACCTTATTTTATAGACTAACTTTACTAGAATACATTAAGCTTGTGTATTATAGGGGTATTTTTATTTAAAAAGTATAATTTCGGCTGGAACACCACTTTAATGACATAAGTGTGATATTGCTGTGAAAAATGAAATCCCAATGCCGGCAAGGATGGTCACATGAAGTGAGAAGATATCCACCACTGATTAGATGAAGGCTTACCGGAACGTGTGAATTTAGGCATATGCCCAATGAGCCAATCGAGCTGGAGGTGTACCCACACCGATGGGGAGAGCTTCCACACCAATACAGAATGGGGGGGAGCTTCCACTCCAATACAGTGGGAGTGGCTTGATGGGATATAGTTAAAAAAATAAAACCAGAGCCTACTCAATGTATACACGGCACACATGTACCACAGTTCTTGTACCCACAAAATAAGCTTTACTGTCTGTGACCGAGTGCCTCAAAGATCCATATAAACCTCAGCACACAAAAAAAAAGGACTCTTCCATTCCATATGCATTTCTGCATGAAGACAAGAAATAGAGAGCTGACACTTTGTATATGCCAAACTCAAAGAAGGGCTTCTTAAAATAGTTAGAAGCTACTTCGCAACCAGCAACTGTTGAGACAATGAGCAGTTTGGTCATAAAAAATGTAATGACAAAATAGCAAATTGAATGCAGTAGTCAGGGGTATGTACTGTTCAGTAGTATGTAACATTCAGAGTGAAGATTGCAGGAACACAAAACCTGTGGGGTCAAGAAAAAAACAATGCACAGGGTCAATGAGTATGTAATGTACAGCATACTTTTATATAGTGTAGGAGTCAGGGGTATGTAATGTGCAGAGATTAAATGTACATAATGTAATGCATGCAGAGGTCAGGAGTAAGTATTGCATAGAGCACAAGGTTCAGAAGTATGTAACACAGAGCCCCAAGGGTTAGGGTTACATAACAGAGTGTAAGGTTCAGGAGTACATAACACACAGTGCAGGGGTCAGAAGTACAGACTGCAGGGTCAAGAGTGCTTAATGCAAATAAGCGCAGGCGTCATAAGTAGAGGTCGACCGATATGGGTTTTTCTCTGGCCGATGCCGATATTTAGAAATGCGGCCAATTTATTTTAGGCCCTTTTTTTTTTTTTTATTTTTTTTTTTACTTTTTTCTTTTTCCTCCATCTCAAAAACTCACCCACTCCACTCCCCCCTGCTTGCTCCTGTCACTCTATCACACACTTGATGTCCTCGGTATAGTTCACTGATTGGAAGCACTGGTACTGATTGGCACTGGTAGGGGGCACTGATTAGAAACACTGCCACTGATAGGCACTGGTAGGTGGCACTGATTAGAAATACTGGCACTGATAGGTGGTCTTGGCTGACACTGATATTAGGCGGCACTAACAGGTGGCACTGATTGGCACTGGCAGTTTGCACTGATTGGCACTGGCAGATGTCACTGACACTGGCACTGATTGGCACCGATATTTCGGTCGACCTGTAGGCATAAGTACATAACACACAGTCCAGCAGACATTGTGCAGTGGTTAGGAGAATGTGATGTCTGTAAAAATCTTCCTGCTTATTGCTTTTAATACAAAATGGCTTTCATTGTTGCTAAACTCTAGTAACAAAATATCAGCAGACTTATGCTGGCCATACACTATGCGAAAAATCGGCCGAACCCATTTTCGAAAAACGAACGTTCGGCCGTGAGAGCAAACGATAGTGCCATCATGTAATGACCAATAAATCGTTCAGTGGCCAAAAATTAATCAATTTTTTTGTTCGCTTTTTTTACATATACCTAGTGCAAACAGTTCGGACGGGAAACACATTAACCTTTTCAATTTATCGTTCGTTCGGCAGTAAAAATTTCTAAACTTGTCCTTTGTTTTTTTTGTCTCAAAAACGCCTCAACGATTATCGATTTTGTGCCCATTAACTGGCCAAAAAATGGACAAACTGTCTAAATGACCAAATTTCAGCCGATTTTTCGTATAGTATATGGCCAGCATTAGAAATACACTAATTTATGGTCAGATATTAGTTTCAGCCTTTTATAAAACTGGTCCTATATCCCCAAATGGCAGCTTTGCAAAACGTATCACATGTACTGATAACAATAGTTGCTGCTGCCTGACCACATTTATGAAATAATGATAATGAGGCCCCCAAAGATAATTCGGGTGGACCATCATTACCGTTCATTACTGGTTTTTCCACACAACACTACCAGATCACAAAGCTCTTACGAAAACACTGGCACCTCTTAGAGAATGATAGGGTTATCAAAACAATTTTGCCCAATAAACCGCAAATTGTATTTAGGGGGGTCCCCTCGTTGCGGGACAAAATTGCCCCTAATGTAGTGGACCCGCCTACTCAAAAGGTATCCTTTTTCCAGAATTTATCTGGTTACCATCAATGTCGAAGGTGCCAGATTTGCACACTTAATAAGAACAAACAGAGAAAAACAGAGTCCTTTACATCCTTCAGTACATCCAGGGTCCAGAAAATAGAGCCTTTTGTCACATGTAGTACAAAAGGGGTGGTGTACTTATTGCAATGCCCATGTGGGCTGCAATATATAGGCCGGACAAAACGACCTATGCAGGTCCGTCTAGGAGAACACATTACAAATATCAAAAATGGATATCAATACCATTCGGTGTCAAAGCATTATGCGTTACATCACAATCGGAACCCTGCTAACACTTTATTTTTGGGGATAGACAGGTACAGTGCCCACTGGAGGGGTGGATCTTTGGTCAGGGAACTGTCCAGATTGGAAATGGTTTGGATCCATCGCGTCCGGTGTTATACCCCCCATGGTCTAAATATTGATACTGATGTGAACGCTTTCATTGGTAATGGTTAGAAATTTATGTTTAGGGCCTCGTTCTGAGATCAAGGTGTCTGGTGGTGGGTGGACAATGAACGGGTTAACCTCCCCCACACTCTCAGCCCTCCCTCATATTCTCAGCCTTGGATGGAGACTGAGTTTTTTTTTTTTTAGTGTGTCAAATAATCTATACATAGATTAGATATTTTCTATATCCGTATTGGTATATCAGCTTACCAGGCACTATGGGATATGGGATGTACCCTACCAGGAGACTAAGTCTAGTATCATATATGGAGGTCAATTGAAGCTCTTTTTCATTTTGAGGTATTATTCTTGAAAATGGTGACCAATGTGGTAATTTTATTAGTACATACTTAGGTCAGTGAGGATGACCAATGCTTTTTACATATAGTTTGACTCGAGCGATTGAGTTTTTTATTATAATTAAAAAAAAATTTTTAATTAACTAATATTCAATTTCTAAATTTTTATATTGTTCATATGATTATTTTTATTTAGGTTTTAAAGGAATGTGAGTAACATTTTACATTATATTCCACTTTGTAAGTCTTGCAAGAATAGACAGTAGCTCACTGTGAATTAACAGCAGGGGTGGTGTGACCCCCGTATCTATACTGTCTTATATCTTATTAAATTGGGTTACTTTATGTGTGGGTTCTTTGATCTCAAATGGTTAAATAGTTTTTTTTCAATGTGAGTAAAAAGTAACACTATGCTACTAGAGTACCCCTATAGATTTTAGATCAGATCCTCATGCTCTTTATATTGAGGTATTTTGTGTTACTAACTAGCTTTGAATGTAGCATATTCAGATTGAAATCTTTCAGCTCTATTAACTTCCAGGGTATGAACACGGTCTGTACGATGTTGGCAGCAGTGTGTTTAATAGGTTCGTCAAACGGACATTCTTCCTGCCCTGACACAGATAACATTACAATCAATTACATATTGGTCCCGGTTGCCCAATTTATAAATGGCGGCGGTGGCCTCGGACTCCTTGATCTCAGAGGGGGGCATTCCCTTGTTAGTGACTATACACATATAGGTGGTGTGTCAGCACGCCGCCCGTACCCCAGGAAGACGACAGATTTGTCGAAACGGCGTAGGGAGGAGCGGCGTGCTGACGTCACCACCACACCACGCTGATCCCGGAAGGAACGGGCAGCAGCTGAGAGCCGGGCAGCGCAAACTGTTTTTAAAGGTGAATTTGTATCGCACATACTGTAAGTGCATCTCTTATCTTTCTTATTTTAATAAAACGTTTACTGTATCACGCTATGGAGCATTTTCTTTTTATGCATATCTATGTGATGTGAGCAGTAACACCTCTACTGAGTTGATTTCCTGGAGTGGTGACCTGTGAAACACATCCTAACAGAGACCCAGTGGCTGGGGGGGACACAGCCACTTGCTCGCATGATCTCTGTGACAGGAGATCTATGGATTCGGTAAGGGGCTGATTTAATTTGAGGTGGAGGAACTTCTTACAACAGCACGCTCCCTAGGGAGACAATCCTTGCATGCCTCACACTGTTTGAAGAAAGGTGTCTTTTTCCCTCTATTAGAAAGATTTTTACCAACAAGGACTCTTATCCTGAGTATATGGACTTATTATAATCTTTTGGTTATTGATTCCTATTCTCCATCATACAATTCTTTCACTTGAATGTCTGAATTTATGTGATCTAAGTTTTTTAGCAATTATTGATATATTCTCTTATATTTTATTCACACTAGAGTGGTATTGGGTCGCATTTATCAATTATGATCACGTTCAATTATTAGCAGCGCAGCCTATTGTATTTTATAGCTTTTGAGGTGGGGGTTGTCTCACATTTAGGCTCTGTTTCCACTAGTGCGACTTTTCATGCGACTTGGGACTGAAAAGTCGCATGACAAATTGTTTCCCATGATTTCCAATGAGTACCGTTCATATCTGTGCGACTTCAAGTCGCAGCGACTTCAAAGTAGTCCCTGCACTACTTTGGTCCCACTTTGATGCGACTTGAGGTCTATAGATACAGGCATTGCTTCAAATCGCGGTAAAAAGTCGCGGTAAAATCGCGGTAAAAAATCGCGGCAAAATCGCGCGACTTTGGGGACGCACTAGTGGAAACCTAGCCTTAAGGCTGCAGCAGCATTTGTTTTTTTTTGTTTTGTCACTAAACACACTTATAACATGGTTATTTGACTTAAGGGATAGCGCAGTATTTTTTTCTGAGTTTGAAGTTGACCACATTTATGGGCTCTGAGTGCTGAGTATGTGTCTCAATAAATGTCATTGTAACATACATGTTTCTGAATCAGGTGTTAATGAGTGAATTGATGTGAAAGTATATTTTTTCTGTAGTTGTCATTTATTGGCTATGGTGTGCTTTATGAGACATATTTTAGTTGATCAGACATTTATGGGACAGTCAAGGATTGTCACATCTATAGCTTTGCGTTTATAAAGTTTTGATGTCTCAAAGCTGCATTGCTCACATAGAGGTTTATTTACTAAAGGCAAATCTGTGCAATGCAAGTGCAGTTGCGCTAGATATGAGGGGATGCTCTGCTGATTTCTATCATCCAGTCACATGCAAGCAAAATGCGTTTTTTTATTTTCCTTGCATGTTCCCCTTAGATCTAGAGCAACTGCACTTGCAGTGCCCAGACCATTTACCTATAGTAAATCAACCCCACAGTATAATTGTATATGCTTTGACATTTGTTCAGGAGAGTTGGAAATATGTTACATCAGGTCTGTGCGTTTTGTAAAATAAAACCAGCCTGTTTTGTAAAAGTGCATCCTTGTCTGAATTGTAATGTGTGTGTTTGTTTTTTTAACCACCACCCAAGATGGTGATTTGAATTTTGGACTTCTTTCTGGGGCACCAGTATTGGTATTCCTTTACTGTAGTTTTGCCAACACCCACTCCCACGGAGCCATAATAAAGGTGTAACTCTCACACCTGGATTCACACATTATTGGTCTATGCATGTATAAACACTTTAAACATTTTACTGGGAGAGTGTGACGCCTCTTTATTTTTTTTTCTTTCACAGGTAGTGTAACAACTTTAAAATGTCAATAAAGATTCCTGTGAAACAGACTTCCAAGTTCAGGCTAATTTTCTCAACTACGGCCTTTGGTTTACATTTGTGAATACGTTTGAAATATTGCTGTTTTTTCTTGCTCCTTTTTCCCCCCTGCACTTCTTACTGCACATGCATTACATTCATTTCTAGTAAAGACGTATGAGCAGTGTATGCGTATTGCAGTCATGTGCACTACTGTTTTCAAACTACAATTCCTACTGTTCATGCCCCATTGTATTCTAGTCCTTCTACTCTGAAGACCATGGTCAGAGATGTTATAGATGGGAAGCAATAATCCCTCTCATTTTTATGGAAATGGGGTTTTATCTTTACTGTTACTAGATAGCACTGGCTTTGTTGGCACGTATAATTCTAGTCCATGTTGGAAGTGAGCACAGGAAGGTGGCTAGATGCCCACACACAGTGGGACTATGTAGAGCAAACATAGCTGTTCTCATAAAGGAAATTGCACCTAAGAAAGGGTCTTTCTGTGCCACCTTGGTTTTACAAGGGTCACAAGCTTGACACCCTTGATTGGTGGTCAGTGATCAAAATGTCCTTTTACATTGGTTGCCAGTTAGAAGAATTCCATTTACATTAGTTATCAATGGGAAGAATGTCCCTTATATTGGTGGCCAGTGGGAAGAATACCCCTTAACGTTATGATTATTGGAAAGAATGCCTCTCATGTTGGTGGTCAATGGGAAGAATGCCCTGTTATATTGGTGGTCAATGGAAAGGTGCTCCCTTACATTGGTGGTCAGTGAACAGAATGCCCCATTACCTGGCGGGTAGTCAGAAGAATGACCTCTTATAGACCAAATATCTAAAAAAAACATGTTTCAGAGTTTATATACCTAACAGATGTGGGGAAATGCTTTACTAGTTCCCTGTTGCTGGCTCTAAAGTCAGCACCAAAACTATGCAGGCACTATTCGGCAAAAGATTAATCTTCCTGAATGGCCTGCACACAAACGATGCAGTGTACCTCCGAATTTACTGATCTTGGTGTAGAGGGGTTGCACAGTGCTTAAGTGGTTAGCACTTCCACCTAGCAGCACTGGGGTCATTGGTTTAAATCCCAACCATGGCACTACCTGTCTGGAGTTTGCATGTTCTCCCTGTGCCTGTGTGGGTTTTCATCCGAGTACTCCAGTTTCCTCCCACACTCCAAAGACATGCTGGTAGGTTAATTGGCTGCTTTCTAAATCTTCACTAGTTAGTATGTATGAGCGTGTTAGGTACCTTTTTAGATTATAAGTGCCTTCAGGGCAGGGACTGATGTGAATGTGCAATATATATGTGAAGCGCTGTGTCAATTGATGGCGCTATTTAAGTACCTGTACTAAATATTATTATTATTATTAATAAACAGGATTTATATAGCGCCAACAGTTTACGCAGCGCTTTACAAGATGAGGGCAGACAGTACACTTACAATACAAATCAATACAGGAGGAATCAGAAGGCCCTGCTTGTTAGAGCTTACAATCTAGAAGGGAAAAATAAATAAACCATCACCCTGCCCTTGGTACACAAACTTGCCGGCATGTTTAGTGTAACGAAAGAAAATGAGAGAACCTGGAGAAAACCCCCGGCAAATGCCATGCGGTTATTGAAGCTTTTTTGATCCAAGTCCTGGACCCTAGTTTTTTTTTTAAATACCAGAATGCTACCTAATGGATATCATTCTCCTGGTGCTTAGTGTGATTCTAACAGATTATGTCTGTTTTTATTTGCAGGAATTTATAAATTTGAGGACGATTCTGTACTAGGCTATGTTTTAGACCACTAATCCCAAACCACAGAAATGGAGGGAAACAGAAATATCCAGGAAGATGTTCAAATTTCAGTGTCCCAGTCTGCAAGATGCAAAGATGGAACCTTAGCAGAAGAGGAGACCCAGGACCTTTGTGCATTGAAAACTACAGAAGGCGATGATCAAGGTCCCTGTCTCGAGGAACCTTCACAGGGTAGTTTTGAAGGTAATAATGTTTGATCAAATGGTTCTCTATGTGACTGGTAAAGTGACCAGATACCCCTTGAGACCTTCCAGCTTTCTTTAGTCAAAAACTTGTTCTTTTCAATAGAATTCTGTGGAATATGCACAACATTACATAGTTGGATGTTAATTTTATATGTATCAAAGTATGGCATGAACTCAAGCCACTCTCCTGATTGCCAATCTCAATTGTGAATCATGAAAATTGGAAATTTCAAAAATATATTTGCTGCTATGGCTGCTTCTGTGAAACATTGTTGGCTACAAATGGCCAAGAAACTCTGATTGTTGAATTTGGTGCAGCAGGTTCCAAAACTGGGGGTATGAGATATGGCTTTAACCACTTAAGCCCCGGACCATTTAGCTGGCCAAAGACCAGAGCACCGTTTGCGTTTCAGCACTGCGTCGCTTTAACGTGGCTCCCAAACAAAATTGACGTCCTTTTTTCCCACAAATAGAGCTTTCTTTTGGTATTTGATCACCTCTGCGGTTTTTATTTTTTGCGCTATAAACAAAAATAGAGCAACAGATTTGAAAAAAACGCATTATCCCCAAAAAATATATAAAAAAACCCCCATTTATCCCTTAGTTTAGGCCGATAAGTATTCTTCTACATATTTTTGGTAAAAAAAAACGCAATAAGCGTTTATTGATTGGTTTGCGCAAAAGTTATAGCGTCTACAAAATAGGGGTTAGTTTTATGGCATTTTTATTAAGTTTTTTTTTTTTTTTTAACTAGTTTAAAAAAACTAGCAATTTTTATCGTGACTGTGACATTATGGCGGACACATCGGACAATTTTGACACATTTTTGGGACCAGTGTCAGTTTTACAGCGATCAGTGCTATAAAATTGCACTGATTACTGTAAAAATGACACTGGCAGTGAAGGGGTTAACCACTAGCTGGCTAGGAAGGGGTTAAGTGTGTCCTAGGGAGTGATTCTAACTGTTAGGGGACATGGCTATGAGTGACACGTCACTGATCAACGCTCCCAGGGAGCTATGATCAGTGACAGTGTCACTAGGCAGAACGGGGAGATGCCTGTTTACATTAGCATCTCCCCGTTGTTTAGCTCTGTGAGACGATCGTGGGTATCCCCGCGGACATCGAGTCCGCGAGACCTGCGATCCTACTCACGGAGCTCGTGGCAGGGTCGTGCGCGCCGGCGGCAAATTCAAAGGGACGTACAGGCACTCCCATTTGCGCAGCCTTGCAATCTGCCGACGTATATGTACATGCAGCGGTCGGCAAGTGGTTAAGGGGTGTGAGGACACTGTCCTCAAATGAAGTTCATCTTCTGGATTGGAGAATTAGGAATTTGTTTTGTGTGGTTTTAGGTTGAGCATGGAGCAACAGATGTCACCTAGCAGAGTACAAGTACTGTATGAAATTTGTACAGTATATGGGCAGCTTAACCAAGAGTGATGAACAGGAGGTGGAAGCAGCCATGATGAGGTGTTGGTTGTTTTTTGTGTATCATGATGTCCAGGTTATTGAAGCCCCTAGAAAGCCTAGTCCAGACATGTAGGAAGCTGGTGGTGCCTGCTCTGCAGCATAAATGGCTGTTTTAGCAGTATTATATTGCTGCAGGTTCACTTCAAGGCATCCTTCTTAAGCATTTCATCTGCATGCAGACATTCCTGAGATTATTTTTTAAAATAACATTCATGGGGTGCTGTTGAAAAAAATCTGAATATCTATTCATTATCTAATAATGGCTATATTGGCTCAGTGCAGGAGGACTTAGGGCTGTATCAGTAGCAGACAAATGCCATGTCTGCATTCCTGTGCACTGAGGAATGTAGGTGAAGAACTGGGAAAGGGGGGCAGGGGAGGGATGAATGGGACAATGGACAGAGGCTGGTGCTCTGTGTGTAATCTCGGGCCAAGATGCTGAGTTTTTTATTAAATAAGATTAAATGAGAACAGGCTTTGTTAGTGTGACAGAAAGAACATTATGTGTGTCCAAGGCAGCGATTGTATGGGAAAGAATAGCTATAGGCAAGAGAGTGCAATATCCAGCCACAGAATAAACCTGTATAACAGTTTCAGGGAAACATGGATATTTATGAAGGGAGAAGAAACCTCTGGAGTTGGCTTTGTCTTATGGAAACGCCTATGGGGATGCATCCGAGGTAATCTATTGTTGCCCCAAGATCAGACATCCAAAGGGGTGTCTGCTGAAGTCACAGATTGTCCATAGTTGTGTGATCATTTCCTGGTCTTACTAGTAGTGGCCAGTTGGCTAATGATCATCTCATTGCCAATGATCATCTCATGACTGTAGGTAGCCTTAGATTCACAATAAGGTAGGATTTCGTACTTAAATTTGAGGGAGTACAATTGTGTTTCTGTACGTTTTCTTTATTTTATGCAGGAATAAAACTGTTTTTGGATGCCTTTTTACGTAAAGTTACATATGAACATTTAAAGTTTGTTACCCTGAAAAAAAAAAAAAATCCTGTTCCTTTAACCACTTGAATACTGGGCATTTTCGCCCCCTTCCTGCACAGGCCAATTTTCAGCTTTCAGCGCTGTAACATTTTGAATGACAATTGCGCGGTCATGCAAAAATATACCCATATGAAATTTTGTTAATTTTTCCCCCACAAATAAAGCTTTCTTTTGGTGATATTTGATCACCTCCTGCGGTTTTTAATTTTTGTGCTATAAACAAAAAGACAATTTTGAAAAAAAAAAACACTATTTTTTATTTTTTGCTATAATAAATATCCCAATTAAAAAAAAAAAAAAATCTCTTCCTCAGTTTAGACCGATATGTATTCTTCTACATATATTTGGTAAAAAAAAAAAAAATCACAAAAGGGGAAATTGATTGGTTTACGCAAAAGTTATAGAGTCTACAAAATAGGTTATTGATTTATGGCATTTTCATTACTATCTTTTTTTTTTTTTTTTTTTTACTAGTAATGGCGGCAATCTGCGATTTTTGGCAGGGTTGTGATATTGCGGCGGACATATCGTAAACCTTTGACACTATTTTGGGACCACTGACAATTATACAGCGATCAGTGCTATAAAGATGCACTGATTACTGTGTAAATATCACTGGCAGGGAATGGGTTAACACTAGGGGCAATCAGGGGGTTAAATGTGTTACCTAGGGAGTGATTCTAACTGTGGGGGGAGCGGACTGACTGGGGGAGGTAACCGATCGGTTTCTCTATATACAAGGAACACACGATCAGTCTCCTCTCCCCTGACAGGATGTGAATCTGTGTGTTTACACACACAGATCCATGTTCCTCATCTGTGACTGGCAATCACGGGTGCCCGGCAGCCACACGCCCCTCTAGACCGCCGAGAAGCAGAGGATGTCGTATGACAGCCGCCCAGGATGGCAGAGCCACCTTGCGGCCGTCGTATGTCTATACGCGGGATGGGAAGTGGTTAAAGCATGTTTTATAGCACAGTGTTTGTGCCATGTAATTTGGCCCCTTGTATCACCTAAAAAACCTGGCTGATCCTGCCTCGTTCTGCCCTCCCCTCTGTAAACTGAACACGGTTTATCATGGCTGCTGAGCCCTGACACCCCATGGTTAGTTTATGTGCCTCCGTCATCCGCAGCCCTCCTGTCCTCGCTTCTCCCTGCCTATCAGCTCTGTGTCAAGTGCCCGTCCCCTCCCCTCCCGCTGCAGAAAAAACTTTTGATATCTTATATAATCCTCTTTGTTTCCTAATGATAGGTGCTCCTGTGTCTTGTGTTTTATTAAAAAAATGCCGGTTATACCCGATTTCAGAGCGCCGCTCACATGACCAGCCGGCTCTCCCCTCCTAGCGTCCCGACTGATGCCAGTGGGAGAATCTCGGCCCTGCCCGCTGCAGCTGTCAGATGGGGAGAGGAGAGAGCCGGCAGGTCACGTGAGTGCCGGGCTCTGAAATCGGGTATAGCGGGCATTTTTTTTTTTTTTTATAACACAGACACAGGAGCGCCTATCATTATTAGGAAACAGAGGATTATATGAATTTATCAGTGGGTTAACAACCACTTTAATGTTTACCATTGGCAGACAGAAGGTGGCAGAGCGAGAGCAATAATTCTAGCCCTAGACCTCCTCTGTACGCAAAACATGCAACCAGTAGAATTTTTTAAACGTCGACTATGGAGATTTTTGAGGGTAAAAGTTTGACGCCATTCCACGAGCGGGCACAATTTTGAAGCGTGACATGTTGGGTATCAATTTACTTGGCGTAATATTATATTTCACAATATTAAAAAAAATTGGGCTAACTTTACTGTTTTATTTTTTTTATTCAAAAAAGTGAATTTTTTCAAAAAAAGTGCTCTTATAAGACTGCTGCGCAAATACGGTGCAAAAAAAAGTATTGCATTGACTGCCATTTTATTCTCTAGGGTGTTAGAAAAAAAAAACAATTTATAATGTTTGGGGGTTCTAAGTAATTTTCTAGAAAAAAAAAACTGTTTTAAACATGTAAACACCTAAAATCCAAAACGAGGCTAGTCCTTAAGTGGTTAAGCTGATACACAGACCAAAGAGGTAAGCAGACAGACGGCATGAAACATTACTGCAGATTCATGACCCAATCCCCCCGCCCCCCCTCCACTGACACCAACAATGGGGCACTATTCCTCTCACACTTTCATCAACAATGGGGCACCATTCCTCCCACGGATACCAATTATGAGGCATGCTTTTATTTTCAGGGCAATTTCTACTCACACTAGCCACAGTCTGGTCCCCTCAAAATCTGAAGAACAGTAGACTGGCCCTTTGTTTGGAAAGTTTGAAGAGCCCTGAATTATATGACATATATGATATCACATTTTTGTGAATTTATTTCAGCACCGTTTAAATAAAAAGATTCTAATGAATTATTCTCCTCGCTTTGTGAAACGCATGAACTAAAAAAACTGAGATTCTGAGTTTGAAATGTACATAAACACATGCTTTAATGTGTGTTCAAATGCTGAATCAGCATGCCCTTATTACAGTGGGGACGGAAAGTATTCAGACCCCCTTAACTTTTTCACTCTGTTATATTGCAGCCATTTGCTAAAATCATTTTAAATTCATTTTTTTCCTCATTAATTTACACACAGCACCCCATATTGACAGAAAAACACAGAATTGTTGACATTTTTTGCAGATTTATTAAAAAAGAAAAACTGAAATATCACATGGTCCTAAATATTCAGACCCTTTGCTCAGTATTTAGTATAAGCACCCTTTTGATTTAATACAGCCATGAGTCTTTTTGGGAAAGATGCAACAAGTTTTTCACACCTGGATTTGGGGATCCTCTGCCATTCCTCCTTGCAGATCCTCTCCAGTTCTGTCAGGTTGGATGGTAAACGTTGGTGGACAGCCATTTTTAGGTCTCTCCAGAGATGCTCAATTGGGTTGGGTTCAGGGCTCTGGCTGGGCCATTCAAGAACAGTCACAGGGTTGTTGTGAAGTCACTCCTTTGTTATTTTAGCTGTGTGCTTAGGGTCATTGTCTTGTTGGAAGGTAAACCTTCGGCCCAGTCTAAGGTCCTGAGCACTCTAGAAAAGGTTTTCGTCCAGGATGGATATCCCTGTACTTGGCCGCATTCATCTTTCTCTCGATTGTAACCAGTCATCCTGTTCTTGCAGCTGAAAAACACCCCCACAGCATGATGCTGCCACCACCATGCTTCACTGTTGGAACTGTATTGGACAGGTGATGAGCAGTGCCTGGTTTTCTCCACACATACCGCTTAGAATTAAGGCCAAAAAGTTCTATCTTGGTCTCATCAGACCAGAGAATCTTATTTCTCACCAGTCCTTCAGGTGTTTTTTAGCAAACTCCATGCGGGCTTTCATGTGTCTTGCACTAAGGAGAGGCTGCCGTCGGGCCACTCTGCCATAAAGCCCCGACTGGTGGAGGGCTGCAGTAATGGTTGACTTTCTACAACTTTCTCCCATCTCCCGACTGCATCTCTGGAGCTCAGCCACAGTGATCTTTGGGTTCTTCTTTACCTATCTCATCAAGACTCTTCTCCCCCGATAGCTCAATTTGGCCAGACGGCCAGCTCTAGGGAGGGTTCTGAGCTCTTCAGGCAGTTCCTTTTGACCTCCTGATTCTCATTTGCTCTGACATGCACTGTGTTGTAAGGCCTTATATAAACAGGTGTTTGGCTTTCCTAAACAAGTCCAATCAGTATAATCAAACACAGCTGGACTCAAATGAAGGTGTAGGACCATCTCAAGGATGATCAGAAGAAATGGACAGCACCTGAGTTAAATATGAGTGTCACAGCAAAGGGTCTGAATACTTAGGACCATGTGATATTTCAGTTTTTCTTTTTGAATAAATCTGCAAAAATGTCAACAATTCTGTGTTTTTCTGTCAATATGGGGTTCTCTGTGTACATTGATGAAAAAAAAAGTGAACTTAAAAATGATTTTAACAAATGGCTGCAATTTAACAGAGTGAAAAATTGAAGGGGGTCTGAATACTTTGTCCCCACTGTATATACAAGGAAGAAAACATGATGAATTTGGAACTGTAGAAATACTGGAATATAAAAATGTCTTTAAGCATGATGATGATAATGGTGCAATCAGGTGCTCTAGTTAGCTGAAAATGTACAGATCAATATCTTGTACTGAAAGCATTATCAGAAATCAAAGGACGCACATTATAAGCTAAACCAGAAGAGAACAGTATGTAATAGGTGAATGCGTTATACTCATTTCCATCAAAGAGACCTCTTATTCAATTGATATGGACATTCCATAGCATAAGGCCCGTATACACGATCCGAAGATCGGATGAAAAATACAGCTTTTGACGCGATCGTATGATAATCGGATTGTTAGTATAGAGCCGATATTATTTGATCGAACAAGCACGAAAATTTTCCTCGTATGATTTTCATTTAGTCAGTACAGTTGTCGTTCGATTTTTTTTTTTTTTTTTTCTGTCGTACAAGAATTTTCGTGACTTTAGTAAACTATTCCATTTCTACTTGGTACTCTTAAGCGAAAAAAGTCGTACGATATTCGGATTGTGTGTACGGGCCATTAGTGGTGTCTGAGTCTACAGACCTATAAGGGTGAATACAGGTACAGTAGTACACTGATTGTTGAGAAGGGTAAAAGCATAACTGAAGGCAAAACTTCTTTTTTTTTTTTTTTTTTTTAGCTTTGGATAGAGTGGAAAAGGATTTGAATACCTGTCAGGTGTTTATTTCCGTTTGTGTCCCTATTAGGGGCCCTGTTTGTCCTGGTGGCTGTTATCACTGAAAGTGAAAGGCAATCAGAAATTTTAAATGTGGTCACCAGGACAAGAATAGAGGGGAAATCTTCCAATGAGGGCACTAGCTTTGGTGACCCTGGTAACAACTAGGGATGATTTTCCTCACTTTTAGAGGGATTTCCTCTCAATTCCTGCGGTTATGGGACAGGGAGTGAAGAGAAATCTCCCCAATTGAACACAGATGGCAAAAAAAACTAGCAGGTTATAATCCTCCCTGACGGCTTGTCTTCAGTTCTACTTTAAAGGGTCACTCTTCCTATTATAGATTTTTCACTCATCAGGCCTGTGATTGATCATCCCATGGAAATTCCCATGCTAAAAACTTCCTGCTAAGGTTCTCATGCCTACTGCTGACATAAGGAAAGGCAACTGGCGGTTTGCTCTACCAGCATCTACCCAGAGCTGAAAAGGTGGACTGATCTGTTTAGAGGGCTTTATGAGAAAAAGTAATGAGAACAAACAAACAATTCTTGGGCTTTATTTTACTAATGAATAAAAAGAAATGGCTGCACACTACAGTATTGATCCAAGATCCTTTATTGGACATCCCAAGTAACACCACGGGACCAGAATGCCTGGTAGACACGTTTTACACAGTTCATCTGTTCACTGCTGGGAGGGCACCCACCAATTCCATTAGGCTTCTACATCTCACCTGAAGCAGCGAGTCTTTCGTGTTTAGTTTATTCTACTAATACTTAGTGATCGTAAACCCTATTTATTTACTTTAAATAAACTTGTTATACTTACCTGCTCTGTGCAAAGGATTTGCACAGAGCAGCCCAGATCCTACTCTTCTGGGGTCCTCTGCCAGCGCTCTTGGCTCCTCCCCCCGCTTGCTATGGGGGCACTTGTGTGGACTCACTCCCAAGCCAGCACTGTGTGTCCATAGACTCACACAGCGCAGTTTGGCCCCACTTCTTTCTCACTGGCTGTGGTTGACAGCAGTGGCAAATGTATCTGCGCCAATAAGGAGGGAGAGAGCCGCTGCACATCGGTGAATCATGATCAGTCTCGGATAAGTATAAGGTGGGGGGGCTGCACAAAGGTTTTTTTTTATGGATATATAAGGGGGAAATTTGGGACTTTAAATGAGGCACAATAGTGTGCCTCCATCCCGATTTGTAGATACAATGAAGAGGGAAGTTGTGACTTTAAATGAAGCGCTTGGGTAGTGGAGGTAAATTAGACCATAGTAGAAATGCATTAAGAAATGTTTATTAATTATAAAGAATACAAAACAATAAAAGAGTAATCATTTCATATACAGTAGACAATTCATTATTATATGCATAGGAAATGTACATATAACATAAACATAATAAAAATTGTGTATACGTGTAGCAGCACATGATCCGATGTAAATAATAAGGCAGTAATATGGCGTAGTATTGCTAGCGACAACAAGCCTGATACCGACACATGCACCCACATGGTAAATGTGCATTTCTTAAGTAAGGAAAGAATTGATGTAATAGAGGAAAACAGATGGTGTAAATAACTATGGTTCCATGTAAGATGTAGCTGGGGCATCCTTAATACAAAGCTCAATGCGTTTCGTGGGTGTGTTCCCACTCATCAGGAGCTGATGCGATTGGGTTTCCTAAAGGATATATATAAAAAAAATATATAATGAACCATAAAGTCCCTATAGAAAAAGTAGAAAATAATAAAATGAACATTTAGTATCTATAGCTGTTTTTACCAAACGCACTCACCGACTCAAGCAACAAGTGCAGTGTGCTGTGGTGGGAGCAGGGTGGGCCAGGGACATGGCCTCTCCACGGGAGCCGAGGCGGCATAAATGTAGATGTGACATCGGGCAGGAAGAAGGAAATAGAAAGGGGTAGAATGTGTCCACAGGTAAAGATGTACTGTCGTAGGAACAGACAATTCTGGGAACAGAACAATATATTCCATTAGGTGTATATCTGATTTATAATGATGTTTTATGAGTAATATTGATTCAAAAGTAAATAATGTACCCAGAAAGTTCCAAGAAAAGTGATGGTGTGGATAGTAAGTGTGTATATATGGGGATCTTGCTTATAGGTGAGGGCAAGAGGGTAGGAGTAAAAGGTTTTTTTTTTTTTCCTTACTGAAGAGAATGCATTAAGGTAAAAAAGAAACCTTCAGCCTTTAGAAGCACTTTAAATATGAATTGCTTTAAGGACAAGGCATGATGGGAATGGCTTTATGTTCTCTGTACAATGCGGCATAATATGTTTTTCGCTTTTAAATTAAAGGAAATAAGTATATACAGTATAACAGAGTGGGCTGCATATATCCTGTGCCTGTGGTGGTTGTTGCAACATATCACACTGACCTGCCATCAGTATAAAATGTGCTCCAAAAGTTGTGAAAATGTCATACCTTTTCACAGTTTCATATACATGTATGAACATGATAGGGTTACTAAACACCACAAATTGGCTTTGGATCAAAATAACAGCCAAGCCATGTGTAAGCCACTTCCTTTTCTTACTAGCAACTGCATGGTTAACAACACCCACACATTTCTAGCCACTTCCCTTTTCCAGCCTCTCTCTATGGAGGCCAGTCATTTATACTGTAACAGTGTCTGTGCTAATCATTCTACAGTGCCAATCTACCGTGTTTAAAGAGGCTAGACAGTTACTCTTGTATCTATTTACTGCCGCTAGATATTTGATCACCTCTGGACATATGGCCTGACTTACCCAATCTATATTCTTGCATTTGAGATGTCAAACTTATGGAAGCGCCCACAGCGAGACAGTCTCATCAGACCAGAGGACATGGATTACTGGAACCATGTCCTGTAGTCTGAAGAGACCAAGATAAACGTACTTTGGTTCAGATGGTGTCAAGCATGTGTGGCGGTAACCAGGTGAGGAGTACAAAGTCAAGTATGTCTTGCCTACAGTCCAAGCACGGTGGCGGTAGTGTCATGGTCTGGGGCTGCATCATAAGTGCTGCTAGCGCTGGGGAGCTACAGTTCATTGAGGGAACCATGAATGCCAACATATACTTTGATATACTGAAGAAGAGCATGATCCCCCCCCCCCTTTGTAGACTCGGCCGCAGGGCAGTACTCTAACATAACGACCCCAAACACACCTCCAAGACGACCACTGCCTTTCTAAAGAAGCTGAGGGTAAAGGTGATGGACTGGCCAATCAGGTCTCCAGACCTAAACCCTATTGAGCATCTGTAGGGCATCCTCAAACGGAAGGTGGAGGAGCACAAGGTCTCTAACATCCACCAGCTTGGTGATGTCATCATGGAGGAGTGGAAGAGGACTCTGGAAGCTCTGGTGAACTCCATGCCTAAGAGGGTTAAGGCAGTGCTGGAAAATAATGGCAGCCACACAAAATATTGACACTTTGGGCCCAATTAGGACATTTTCACTTAGGGGTGTACTCACTTTTGTTGCCAGTGGTTTAGACATTACCCGCTTGCCGGCCGTCCGCCATTGATTGACGGCAGCATAATGGCACTCCTGGGCAAATTGCTGTTGCTGTACAGCTGGTGCTTTAAGGAGTATAGGGCGGCAGCATTCACGCCCACTGCATGACGTAGGAGCCAATGCGTGCGGCCACGATGACGAAGCATCGTAAACACAGGGGGAGCTGGCAAGACAGGGGGGGGGGGACCGGATAAGCGCACGGAGAAACGCAGGGAGGAGCTGGAGAAGGATACAGGGGACACTCGGGAACAATTGGTGTGATGGCGGGTGAAGTTATTATTACTGATCTCCCTGTGTGCTTCTCCTCCTCTCCCCTCTGTGGCTTTATTGAAAGCGAAAGAGGAGACAAGGGAGTCCCCAGAAAGCAAAAAAGGGGAATGGTCAACTACGGCTTATGGTACAAAAATGCAAAAAGGCTTTATTAAGGGTAGGGGGGGTGGGGGTATTTACATATACAAAAAATTCCAAATATATGTAAGATAAACAATGTATCTAAATAACACAGTCCGTCTCACTACACTAAACCAAAATTAAAAACCATGCTGCAACATTGATGAATAAAACTGCAGAGCGTGCCTGCAGGCCAAAAACGCATGCAGTGTCCATTTGAATCCAAAGAAAAAAGTATTGCACCAAACATTACATGGAGTAAGCTACTGATGGGATATCAAGTCTTATGTGGTCAAGTATTAACTGTGCATCAGATTGAGCAGTACTGAGAAAAAAAAAAAAAAAAAAAAAAACCCACATATATCCACATAGACAGGACCTTACATAGCTGAATTAGGTGGGGTTTTTAAAAAAAAAAAAAACCTCTATTAGAAGGAAATCCTCCACAAGCAGCTTCCAACCTCAGTGCACTAAATGTGTGTTTACACCAGTTGTTTTGGAAATGGAAAGACCAGCGTTCCTGTTACTAGGTATGTCCAGTGCACAAACACTATTTCCTCAATGCAGCATAAAAGGAGCAAAGGACAAACCACTCCAAAGAAAGGGCTTAGTCTCTTTTCCAATCTAGACCAGGATGATATTTTCACAGTTCATCAGTTTCAAGTGTGTCAATCCATGCAGGAGGGTGAATGGCAAACAGATGCAAAGACTATTGATAAGCAGGTAAGGAGGGAAAGAGAAACTGCCCATTGGGCTCTCACCTCTTTCAAGTACTGGGGATGTCCTCAGACTCTGCTGTCTTGCTGTTTGGCATGGAGCGGCTCACAGTTTTATTCATCAATGTTGCAGCATGGTTTTTAATTTTGGTTTAGTGTAGTGAGACGGACTGTGTTATTTAGATACATTGTTTATCTTACATATATTTGGAATTTTTTGTATATGTAAATACCCCCACCCCCCCTACCCTTAATAAAGCCTTTTTGCATTTTTGTACCATAAGCCGTAGTTGACCATTCCCCTTTTTTGCTTTCTGGGGACTCCCTTGTCTCCTCTTTCTGTTGTTGATATAGTGCCATTGCTTTTAGGGCAGGTATCCCGTCACATATTGACGAATCGGCTGGTACTCCATTTGCTGTTTGCTACTTTGGTGAGTGTGGATTCAAGGACTTTTTACCCCCCATTTTTTGCTTTATTGAAAGCGACACCGGGAGGTCGGTGATTATAACTTCCCCGCTGCCACACTGATTGTTCCTGAGTGTCCAGGTATCAGACTAGGCATCGGAAGCACTTGCACGAGTACAGGTACTCGTTCAAATACTCGGTATCTGGACCGATACTAGTATCGGTATCGGGACAACTTTATTTACCACCAATGGGAACATCCCATCCATTTTAACTATAAACATCCATAATATGTACATCTTTTACCTATAAAAGAAACCCAATATATTAACAAATGTCCCCTCAAAGTCAGAGTTCAAAACTTTAGGTTGTAATGTATCCAATGTACTTCTAATTTTCTTAATTTCAATCCCCGATTTCCCCCTCGTCTATTTATAGGAACAGCATCAATTACCATATACCGGAGTTGTGAAACAGTGTGACCCATTTCAACAAAATGTCTTGCAAGGGGCAATTTTGTTAATTTATCTCTTATTGAGTATTTATGCCTAGCTATTCTCGCCTTTACCTTTTGGGTGGTTTCCCCCACACATAAAAGACCGCATGGACATTTTATTATATAGATAACATATGATTGACATGTATAATACCCTTTAATATCTATGTTCTAACCCGATGGGGATGTGTAAAAATCTTTTTGCTTTTTATCATAGAGTTGCAATGCATGCAACTCAAACATGAATATGATCCATGATTATGTGGGCCTAAAAATGTTAATTTGGTTTTGGTTCCAGGAGTAGAATTTTATACATAAAAAAAAAAATTAAAAAAAAAACTGACCAAGAACTAAAGCCTTTTTTGCATGACAAACCTATAATTGACCATACACCTAACAATTTAAATCCGTTTGAAAAACTAGCATTAGCCTCCTTGTTGGCCAGGCGGGATATAACCATCAAGCCAGCTGACAAAGGAGGATCCATTGTTGTAATGGATACGGTTAAATATGAAAGGGGAATAATAAGACAATTATCTGATGATCAAAGTTATGCCCAACTTGATTTTTTCAAATACAAAATAGAATTAAGAAAATTGTAAAACAAGCTGTAAATGATAGAATAATCGATAATGACACAGTCATATTCAATAGCGGAATTTCCCATTACACTGGTCATTTTACATTTTGCCTAAAATCCATAAGAATTTAAATGATCCTCCAGGTCACCCAATTGTCTCCAGCACTGAATCTGTTACAGCACCTTTGGCTATATATTTGGATAAGTGTTTGACATCATTAATTACCATTAATATTCTAGGCTCAAAGTGTCCCACTTTAATCAGCTAATAAGGCCATAACACCTGCAAAGGGTTCCTGAGCCTTGAAATGGTCTCTGTCTGGTTCAGTAGGAATCACAATCATCGGAAAGACTGCTGACCTGACAGTTGTGCAGAAAACCATCATTGACACCCTCCATAAGGAGGGAAAACCTCAAAAGGTCATTGCAAAAGAAGTTGGATGTTCCCAAAGTGCTGTATCAAAGCACATTAATAGAAAGTTATGTGGAACTTAAAAGGTGAAACTAATATACGAGATAGACTAATTACATGCAAAGGAAGATATTTCAAGCCGTGATTTGTCATAATTGTGATGATTATGGCTTACAGCTCATGAAAACCCCAAATCCACAATCTCAGAAAATTAGATGCAATAAGAAGAAATATTACATGCAATCAATAAAACAAGGATTGTACATAGAACAATATTGGACCTCTGAAAAGTATAAGCATGCATTTGTACTCACTACTTGGTTTGGGCCCCCTTTTGCAGCAATTACTGCCTCAATGCGGCGTGGCATGGAAGTTATCAGCCTGTGGCACTACTGAGGTGTTATGGAAGACCAGGATGCTTCAATAGTGGCCTTCAGCTCTTCTGCATTGTTCGGTCTCATGTCTCTCATCTTTCTCTTGGCAATGCCCAATATATTCTATATGGGGTTCAGGTCAGGCGAGTTTGCTGGCCAATCAAGCACAGTAATCCCACAGTCATTAATCCAGGTTTTGGTGTTTTTGGCAGTGTGGGCAGGTGCCAAGTCCTGCTGGAAAATGAAGTCAGCATCCCCATAGAGCTCATCTGCGGAAGGAAGCATGAAGTGCTCCAAAATCTCCTGGTAGACGGCTGCGTTGACCCTGGACTTAATGAAGCATAGTGGACCAACACCAGCAGATGACATGGCTCCCCAAATCAACACAGACTGTGGAAACTTTACACTGAACTTCAAGCATCTTGCAGCGTGTGCCTCTCCATTCTTCCTCCATACTCTGGGTCCTTGGTTTCCAAATGAGATGCAAAATTTGCTCTCATCAGAAAAGAGGACTTTGGACCACTGAGCAACAGACCAGTTCTGTTTTTCTTTAGCCCAGGAAAGATGCTTCTGACGTTGTTTGTTGTTCAGGAGTGGCTTGACAAGAGGAATATGGCATTTGAAGGCCATGTCCAGGATCCATCTGTGTGTGGTGGCTCTTCATGCACTGACTCCAGCCTCAGTCCACTCCTTGTCCCCAACACTTTTGATTGGCCTTTTCCTGACAATCCTCTCCAGGCTGCGATCATCCCTGCTGCTTGTGCACCTTTTTCTTCCACACTTTTCCCTTCCACATAACTTTCTATTAATGTGCTTCGATACAGCACTTTGGGAACATCCGACTTCTTTTGCAATTACCTTTTGAGGTTTTCCCTCCTTATGGAGCGTGTCAATGATGGTTTTATGCACAACTGTCAGGTCAGCAGTCTTTCCCATGATTGTCATTCCTACTGAACCAGACTGAGAGACCATTTAAAGGCTCAGGAACCCTTTGCAGGTGTTATGGCCTTATTAGCTGATTAAAGTGGGATACTTTGAGCCTAGAATATTGCACCTTTTCAAATATTCTAATTTTCTGAGATTGTGGATTTGGGGTTTTCATGAGCTGTAAGCCATAATCATCACAATTATGACAAATCACGGCTTGAACGATCTCATGTATTAAATTCACCTTTTAAGTTGCATTAGTGAAATAAATGAACTTTTGCACGATATTCTAATTTTTCGAGTATCACCTGTAGATGGATATCTATTTTAATACAAAAAAATGGTATCTTTTGAAAGCCTTTTTTTAAGGAGCATATATTTTATTTGCTATTATAAATAATCAAACATTTCTCATTTGGCAAGCATGTGTTTAGCACGC